>NC_064849.1:35567327-35797327 GCF_024139225.1 Suncus etruscus | reverse complement strand
CCCTAAAGAGGCTCTTCAAGTTAAAAGGTTACAAAATCCCCCATGCCTGCCAGGAGCTATTTCTGAGCAGACAGCCAGGAGTAACCCCTGACACCACCGGGTGTGGCCCAAAAACCAAAAAAAAACCCAACAAAACAAAACAAAACAAAAAAAAACCTTGGGCCCGGAGAGATAGCACAGCGGTGTTTGCCTTGCAAGCAGCCGATCCAGGACCAAAGGTAGTTGGTTCGAATCCCGGTGTCCCATATGGTCCCCTGTGCCTGCCAGGAGCTATTTCTGAGCAGACAGCCAGGAATAACCCCTGAGCACTGCCGGGTGTGGTCCAAAAACCAAAAAAAAAAAAAAAAAAAAAAAAAAGGTTACAAAAGAAAGTGGGTTGAGACCTGGTGTCCTCAAAATTTGATTGGAATCTGAAAACTGCAATGTAGGTTTCCTCTCTCACCCCCTCCATTGCTTGCTAAGTCATCCTTATAAGATGAGATAAGCTAAATGTAGAAAAATAAAGGGGGAGCGGTTGTGCAAGTTGTAGCATATTTGCCTTACTTGTGGCTGACCTAGGACTGACCGAGATTCGATCACCCGGCGTCTCATATGGTCCCCCAAGCCAGGAGCGATTTCTGAGCTCATAGCCAGGAGTAACCCCTGAGCATCACCGGGTGTAGCTCAAAAATAAACAAACAAAAAAGTCTGAGCAAAAATTTGAAGGATAAACTTACTGGTGTCAAAGAGTCAGCAGCAAAGGAAACAGGCAACGGGTGGATGAGGGCACTTGTGTTTTAGACCCTAAGCCTACTTATCTCTGTGACTATAAAGGGTAGGAAATCCTCCAAAATCCTCAGGGGATTATGGAGCCATTCTCAGTAATACTCAGACAACAGGGCTGACTGTGCTCGCTTCAGCAGCACATATACTAAAATTGGAACGATACAGATTGGCCCGAGCAAGGATGACACATAAATCCATGAAGCGTTCCATATTTGGGGGGGACACACACCCCCAGTGATACTCAGGGGTTACTCCTGACTATGCGCTCTGAAATCGCTCCTGGCTGGGGGGACCACATGGGATGCCAGAGATTGAACTGCAGTCTGTCCTGGGTCAGCCACGTTCAAGACAAACATCCTACTGCTGCGCTATCGCCGGCCCCAGTGTTCCAAATTTTTAGAAAGGAAAAACAAAACAAGACTGACTGACTGGTTCTATGCTTTGATGTAGCAGTACAAGAAGGCCCTGTGGCTATACCGAGGGGAACTCAGTGCTCTATGTCAGTGTTTTTTCAATCTTTTTGTTAAAAGCACACTTTTTTCATTGAAAAAAAAAAAATCACGAGGCACACCACCATTGGAAAATATTAAAAAAAAAATTTAACTCTGTGCCTATATTGACTATATATAAAGTAATTCCCTTGAATAGGAATCAAATAAACACAAAGAAATTATTTTATAATTACTTTATTGTGAATAATCTAATGATTGGTCTATTTGTGGTCTATTTATTTTATAATTACTTTATTATGAAATAATCTAATGATTGGTCTATTTGTGAGCCACATGTTACGGATAAAATTGGAATTTTTCCCATGGCACACCAGACAATATCTCAGGACACACTAGTGGTTGAAAACACTGGTCTATTTGCTTATTTGTGATTTACATTTTTATAAGAAAAGTGTACTATATTTTTGTTCATTTTAATTTATGTTTTTCCAAGTTATCTAATTACAAATTATCAGGCACCAAGTTAATGTTCACTTTATATAATATTTTATTACTTACCCTATCATGCCATATATAAAACATATTGCATAATCTGAAGACAAAAATATTTATTTCTGGGACCAAGAGATAGCATGGAGGTAAGGCGTCTGCTTTTCATGCAGAAGGTCATTGGTTCGAATCCCGGCATCCCATATGGTCCCCCAAGCCTGCCAGGAGCGATTTCTGAGTATAGAGCCAGGAGGAACCCCTAATCGCTGCCGGGTCTGACCCAAAAAAAAACAAAAAACAAAAAACAAAAAACAAAATATTCCTACACTTCTTTCTATAAATTTTATAGACTTACATTTAGGTCCCTAATATATTTTTTCTTTTTGTGTGTGTGTATGATATGAGTTTGAAACCCATTTTCTTTTGAGCATGACAATCTAGTAGTCCCAGTACCATTTATTGAAAAGATGCACTTTCCCAACTGAATTCTCTTATAAGCCCTGACAAAAACCAATTTCAAACTACGTAATAATTTCTGGATCCTACTCTATTCAACAAGTTCTCTATGTCAGCACTATGACTTTTTGAATAATGTAGATTACAGTAAACTTCAAAGTCATGAAATGTTGATAATTCAATTTTACTCCCTTTTATAAGATTATTTTCACCGAGTCTCTTGTATTTCCATATAAATTTAGAAATTAGCTCCTCAATTTCTGAAGGAAAAGTATATTAAATGAGATTTTGATATGATTTGCATTGAATCTGATGATCAATTTGAAGAGTATATCCACATAAATAATATTAACTCTTCCAATCCATGAACATAGAATATCTTTTAATTTAGATATTTTCACAAATATTTTATAAATTTTGGTGTGTGTATATTTTATCCCTTTATTATTATTTTAGTAATATTAATGGAATTATTACTAATTTTTCATTATTACTATGTAAAAACACAATTCATTTTATTGCTATCATAATCATTATTGTACTCATACAATAGGCCTAATTAAACTTTAATGTATTCATTAGTTTTTAGTATATAGATGATTGTATTTATTCCCTTTATATCCTTTTTCATTCATTTTAATCACTTATTTATCTTTTTTTTTTTTTTGCCTAATTGCCCTGGGTAGAATCTCTAGTGCAATGTTGAAGAAAAATATTTAAAGCATATATTTTTTGTCATACCCTAATATTAAGGAGAAGTATTTGATAATTTTGTCATTAGATATATTAGATGAGAATTTTTACTATAATGCTAAGAAAGGTTCCTTTTAATTTTACTCATTGATTTGTTTAAGATTAGAGCTTTACTCCACTTAGCTTTACTCTTTTGTGTTTATCATGATGAAGATTTTTCATTGATTTTTGCTATTGAGTCTAACTAAATTACTAAGATACATTCTTCTAGATCATGGTGCAAAATCCACTTACAGATCTAGGAGGATGACTCAAAGTAATGAGGACACATGCTTTGTGTGAGGGGACTTTGGTGTGTTTCAGCACCACCTGCTCTTCTGAGCACCACCAGGAGCAATTGTGACCACCAACAGTCAGCTAGGTCCCAAATACTGCCAAGTGTAATCCAGAAACAAACACTGAACTTTATTTGCGAATATTTTGCTTATTATTATATATGTCTTCAAAATACCTTCAGTTTTCATTTTTATAATGCTTTATCTAATTTTAGTATCAAGGTATTGTTTTCTATCATATAATAAGCTGAGAAGGTGTTACCTCTTTTTCTATTTTTGCACTACGTGGTAAGCAATTGGGTACTTTTTCCTTTCTGGTGCTTCATAGACTTCATTCAAGCCCATCTGAGAAAATGCTTTTCTTCAGGGGAAGATTTTTTTTGTTTATTTTCGGGTCACACCCGGCAGCACTCAGGCATTACTCCTGGCTCTAGGCTCAGAAATTGCCGCTGGCAGGCTTGGGGGACCATATGGGATGCTGAGATTCTTCTGCATGCAAGGCAAACGCCTTACTCCATGCTATCTCTCCGGCTCCCCAGGGGAAGATTTTTACTTGATCCACTTTATTAGTCATATAGCTCTTTGGATCTGCCACCTTGTTTAACTAATTACAGTGTTTATGGTTCTCCATGAATTATTTCATTTTCCTAAGTTTCACAATATATTGGTGTCTCACCCATCATCCAACACCATCTAGGATTTTTTAATACAAAATAATCATTTTTATCTTTTAAAGTCATGGGGTTATGTCCTCTTTGATTTCTTTTTTTATTATGTTAAACCAGTGGTTTTCAACCTTTTTTTTTTAAAGGCACACATTTTTCATGAAAAAAAAAATCACGAGGCACACCATCATTAGAAATGATGTTAAAAATGTTAAAAAAAAATTAACTCTGTGCCTATATTGACTATATCTAAAGTTATTCTCTTGAGTAGGAATCAAAGACAAAGAAATTATTTTATAATTACCTTATTATGAAATAATCTAATGATTGGTCTATTTGTGAGCCAAAGCCATGCATGTTATGAATGAAATTGGAATTTTTCCCATGGGACACCAGACAATACCTCACAGCACACTAATATACCGTGGCACCGTGGTTGAAAAACGCTGCTCTATGTGGTATGAAGGATAAAACTTGGAATCGTATGCAAAGTCATAAACCCCTAACTACTGACCTATCTCCCAAGCACCTGCAACTATACATTTTAAGTTGCAGTGTGACTTCCTTCAGGAATTGGCACAGAGAGAAAGCATGTTTAGAATTCTCACTGGAATAGGAGTTGTCCTATGAACCTGCGTTCCTGCTCACTAACTACAGTTGTAACTTACCTGGCAAGTTTGCTGAGACCAAGTACTTGCTTGTTAGGAAGATAGCCAATATGGACCTTCAGAGAAGAGAAAGAAATTATGAGTCAGGCAAAAATGCAGCATTTTTTCAGTGACAAAATAAGAAAGTAAAATAACAATAAAATTAGATAATTCATCAAATGAAAATTTATCTTTAAACATCAACAAGCTTTAAGACATAGAAAATAAGCTGTTAAATAAGCATTTTAGAACATTATATAAATGTAGCAAAAAGAAAAACATCCTGTATTTTCCGGTGTATAAGACGACCGGGTGTATAAGACGACCCCCTAATTTTGCAGTTAAAACATAGGTTTAGGCCTATATATTCGCTGTATCAGACAGAACGTTCCTGTGCTGCAACTGTATGTACCACAGTGAGCCAATCACAACAAGCAAAGGTTCAAAGGTTATACTGTAATAGACTTCCTCTCTGACTCTGGCCAATCTGAGCAGGCTTTTTACAGTGCAGATTCGGGTCCAGAACATTGTCTAATTTGCATGCATAAAAAGCCTGCTTGGATTGGCTGAGTTAGAGAGGCAGTCCGAGCAGCCTTGCAGTGATTGGTGCAGGATCGAGTTGGAAAATTTGTTTTGTGGCAATATTCAGACAATTTTTGTTTAGCGGCATATTGAAACATTTTTCGGGATACACTCGGCGTATAAGAGGACCCCCGATTTTAGGTTGACTTTTCTTTTTGTTTGTTTCAAAAGTCATCTTATACGCCGAAAAATACGGTATATAGATGACTTATTGATATTATAATAGATTTGGCTAGAGGGATAATACAAGGGTTAAGTAATAAACTTTTCAGGCAGCCAACCCTAATTAGAACTCTGGCAGGACACAATCCCTCAAGCATCATAGTTTGCAGCCCTGGAGGCCACAACACATGGCCTAGCAACTTCCAGCATTGTATCCTCAGAACCTCACATTGAGCCATTGGTCTAGTTCAGGGGTCTCAAACTCAATTTACCTGGGGGCTGCAGGAGGCAAAGTCGGGGTGAGGCAGGGCTGCATAAAGGGATTTCGCTTACCAAATATTCGCAATAAAAAATCGCGTTAGAGAAAAAAAAATCGAAAAATTCTCATTAAACATTTGCATACCCCGAACAGAACTGCTTGGGGTATGCGAATGTTCAATGCAATTTTTTCTTACTAATGTAATTTTTATTATCGCGAATACTGCGATATTTGAAGGCCGGCCGCGGGCCACAAAATGTTGTACGGAGGGCCGCAAACGGGCGGGTTTGAGACCCCTGGTCTAGTGGCTGGAAAAGGCCCCACCTGGCTCAGGCTCACCTCCTGAGCATCATTTAGGAGACTCCCCCCAAAATAATAATTAATTATAAATTTGAGGTATAGTCATGATATTTTGTGATAAAGTTAAATTATTGATACAATTCCTATACGTTTTTCCTCTATTGACTGAAACAAATAATATTCCACTCTTGGGGTCAGAAAGTACCTTACAATAAGTAAGGTATTTGCCTTACATTTGAAAGGACAAGTTTTGATCCCTGTCACCTCAGATGGTCCCTAAGTGCAGAGCCAAGAGTAAGATTTGAACAGTGCCAAGTGTGACCTGAAAATAAATTTAAAAAATAATGATAAAGCGTCACCTTTTCTAGACTTAATGACCCTTAATCTGAAGGATTTGCTAATTTTTAGGTGATAATCAATTAGGAATATGTATCATTTTTGTTTATTTGGTTTTGGGCCACACCCAGCAATGCTTAAGAGTTACTTCTGGCTATGTACTCAGAAATCGCTCCTGTCTCTGGGACCATATAGGAAGCTGGGGGATCGAGCTGCAGTCCATCCTAGGCTAGCACGAGCAAGGCAGATGCCTTACTGCTTGCGCCACTGCTCCAGCCCCAGGAATATGTATCTTTAAAAATCTTTATATTTTTTCCCTTTTTTTTGGTTTTTGGGTCACACCCAGCAGCGCCCAGGGGTTACTCCTAGCTCTATGCTCAGAAATCGCTCCTGGCAGGCTCAGGGGACCATATGGGATGCAGAGATTCGAACCACAGTCCTTCTGCATGCAAGGCAAACGCTCCACCTCCATGCTATCTTTCCAGCCCTAAAAATCTTTATCTTTTAAAGATTCATACTGAAAGAAGTAAAATGTTTATATAAATATAAATACTCATATATTAAATATATGTATATATATGATATATATGATCTCTTTTAATAGTCCCATCAAGACCTGTACATAACAAGACTGATCCTGAACTGAAGCTGTTGAAAGTGACTGATAGAACATGCAAAGTTATTATATTAGTCCTCCTACTATTGGATATATTTGAAAATCTCTATGCTATAAAAGGTTTTCAAGAGAGATACCGCTATAGACAGAATGCCTGGAGCTTAAAAGACTGAAAATATCAAGTAATAAAAACTGTGGAAACAGGAACTCAAATGACAATACATAAAACAGTGGTACAATATTCAAGGATGTATACAAGATTGTACAACCACTGTGGGAATTGAAAATGCCAGTATCGAATAAATAAAAAATGGGCATTCTCTATAATGTTTCAATTCTACTACAAGGTGTATTCCTAACAAAAACATGCACATGCACACCAAAATAATACTAATAGCAGGATTATTTGTGATAGAAGAGGGAGAGTGGGAAAATGGATATAAGGTGAAAGGAAAAAAGAGAGGGAGCGGTCCAGAGTAATAACACAGCAGAGAGTTTGCTTTGTAGGCAGGTTCCATCCCAGGCATCCCATATGGTCATCTGAGTCTGCCAGGAGTAATAATTCCTTAGCGCCAGCAAGTGTCAAAGAACAAAATAAAATAGTGGTATGTTTGCGTCATCTCATAATGCATAGCAATAACACAGAAAATATACAAACTATAATAGGCAATAACATTACTGACTCTTGCCATGTAAAATAAAGAAGTCAAATACATGGGGCCAGCGAGGTGGCGCTAGAGATAAGGTGTCTGCCTTGCAAGCGCTAGCCAAGGAAGGACGGCGGTTCAATCCCCCGGTGTCCCATATGGTCCCCCCCAAGCCAGGGGCAATTTCTGAGTGCTTAGACAGGAGTAACCCCTGAGCATCAAATGGGTGTGCCCCCCCAAAAAAAAGAAGTCAAATACAGAGTTAAGCTGTAGATTCTTTATTTCGTGTAATTACAAAAAAAACTAATCTATGTATGAGAAATCTATATAGTGCTTACCTGTAGGAAGAAGGGATGAATTAGAGATTATGAAGGGGTTGAGGGAAAATCTAGGTACTACTGTACCAATTATCCATCTATGAGAGGGTAAGAAAAATCTTTTGGTATTTTTCTGCTTTACTTCTATAATAATATAATAAAATGTAAACCAAAAATGTGAAATAAATGCTAACATTTAATACATTTAGATGTTAAAAAGGTAATATCACACATATGTCCAATAGGTTTGAAATTATTTGTTAATTGTTAATAAGAACTCAAAATAAAATTTGGGGACTAGAAGAATAGCTCTAATGGTAGAGCACATGTCTAGGATGTACAGGCACAAAATTTAACCTGCGGCCACCTCTGGAGATGATCCTTAGTAAAAAAAAAAATAAAATTGGGCCCAGAGAGATAGCACAGCGGCGTTTGCCTTGCAAGCAGCCGATCCAGGACCAAAGGTGGTTGGTTCGAGTCCTGGTGTCCCATATGGTCCCCCGTGCCTGCCAGGAACTACTTCTGAGCAGACAGCCAGGAGTATCCCCTGAGCAACGCTGGGTGTGGCCCAAAAACCAAAAAATAAAATAAAATAAAATAAAATAAAATAAAATAAAATAAAATTATGACTTTTGGTGATGAAAACCCACATACTCAAAGGTATGTTTAATTACCAAAAAAAAAAGGTGACTATATGTTATCAAACTTGTTTTTCCCAAAATAGAATGGATTGAAAATAAATTCTGTCCTCTAGTAATATAAACTTTGCCACAAGAAAATCTATTATTGCTCAAGTTATATACTATACTAAACCTATATTATAAGTTTTAGAACAGAGCTTCTTAAACTTTCTCCACTAGCAATCCCTTTCTGCCCAAGAAATGTTTATGTGTGTATAAATATACAAATCAAATATTTACTGATCATAAAGAATTTTTTTAATTTTTAGAAGTTATATTGTTTAAGAAGCTAGGAGGTGAGGCCGGAGAGATAGCATGGCGGTAAGGCATTTGCCTTTCATGCAGAAGGTCATTGGTTCGAATCCCGGCGTCCCATATGGTCCCCCGTGCCTGCCAGGAGCAATTTCTGAGCCTGGAGCCAGGAGTAACCCCTGAGCCAGTTGTGACCCAAAAACCACACACACACAAAAAAAAAAAAGAAGCTAGGAAGTCTTGGTTCAAAATAAAGGGCAAGGCAACATATTCTGAAACCTGCAACAACTAATCAGAAAAACTATATGGTTTTAACCAAGTTACATTTTTTTTAGCATCAAAAGAAAATTTTATTAGCTTATGCTAGAATGACCCTAAGAAGCCAAGATAATATACAATATATTTGAATAAAGCTAAAGTGTATAAAGTATAATAAATTCAAAGTTTAATTATAAGATATCAGCAAAATTAAGAAAAAATTTTGTGTTAACCAAGTTATTTTAATAGCTTATAAGTTTAAAATGAAATGCTCATTCTGAAGGCATTTTGATATTTAATTTTGTTTGTTAATTTGAGCTTTTATATAAGTCAGGTTGATAAAGAGTAAATATTTGTGCATGATCTTAAATATCTAGATAGTCAGATATTAACAGGAGACTATTTTGAAAATAATTAACCTAATATTTAATTTTTTTTTAATTTTGGGGTCATAACTGGTGGCACTCAGGGGTTACTCCTGGCTCTACACTCAGAAGTTGCTCCTGGCAGGCTTAGGGGACCATAAGGGATGCCAGGAATCAAACCCAGGTCCATCCCAGGTTGGCTGCATGCAAGGCATGCTGTGCTCTCTCTGGCCCCTCTAATATTAAATTTTTATTATTAAATCTTTAATATTAAATTTTTATTGGGATATATTTAAGTTGTTGGGGAATAATAAAGAAATCTTACCTTTCCAATGAATGGAACCAGATGATGTTCACACATGGAAAACATATCTATATCTTTCACAATCACCATCTCATCATGATCTTCATCAAAGATAGCATCGTTTAGGACATCTGAAATCAGAGACTTGTTTTAGAAATAGTTCTGATTTCATAGAAAGAGTAGAAAAGCCAATACTTTCCATGGAAAAGTAAAAACTAGTAAGAACATTAATTCTGTCTAGTATATTAAGGAAATTCAGAGATTTAAATTAATTCTTTACTCCCATCAAATTAGTGATTAACCAGAGAGCCAGAAGTTCTTCTTTAAAAAAGCACCTCTTGTAAAACTCTAGGATCTTATGCAGCATATGCAGCTGCATGACACCTCCAATTTTTTAGTATTGACACCTTAGTAGGAATGTACCAAGTTAGATGTCAGAGTAGCAGAGAAGCCACTTAAGGTCAAATACAAAACCAACGACACAGAATGATCAACTAGCAGTGAACAGCTTAGTAAACCTTCAGACAATGACTTAATCCTAATGTGAATCATAACAATTTTCACAAATTTTATTTTGCTGATTTTTCCCCAATAAGTCCATTGCCATTGAATATTGTCTCTGGATATTATACCCTTTTATATATTATTTATATTATAACCTATATCTGTGGAGATAATATTATACTGGTGGTGGGACTGTAATTAGAACATGGAATTTTGGGGCCGGAGCAGTGATGCAAGCAGTAGAGTGTCTGCCTTGCACCCACTAACTTAGGGCGGACCTTGGTTCAATCCCCCAGTGTCCAATATGGTCCCCAAGCCAGGAGCGATTTCTATGCACATAGCCAGGAGTAACCCCTGAGCGTCACCGGGTGTGGCCCTAAAACCAATAAAATAAAAATAAAATCCTATTAAGAGAAACTATGTAAGCCACAATGTTAAAAAGTAAGTAATAGGGGTAACCCCAGCACCCCTGTACCACCTTGCTCCAGATCTCCAGGGCTTCCCCGGGCCACATGCCTGGGCAAGCCGGTGAGTTGGGCCCCTTGGTGGAGCTTGAAGGTACCCTAGGCTTTCCCCCATTATCCATTCAGCTCCTTAGGGAGGGTCTGGGTGGGGCCCTGAACTTCTGGCCTCCCAGCTTCTTGAAGTCACTGGTAATCTCTGTCCAGTCTATATTTTCAAAATCGCGCGGGGGCGATAGCGATAGCCCCCACGCGCACAGGAAACATTAATAGTACTCACTATCATTGAATTATGTTTTTATGTATACAGAACGTCCATTTTGTACTCTGCCCTTTTGCATACCCCTTCATAACATCATATTTCTCTTTAACTTCCTTAACTCCTATCATCATTACTCCTCATTTACCCTTTCTAACTTAAGTACTGTAGAGTCCTAAGTCACAGACCAAAGTGGTGCCCTGGAGTTAACACCCACCCAACTATTTTAAAAGGCATAAAAAGGACACTTATGTCTCTTCAACATTTTATGGGTATTTTCTTTGACGGCTATAACTTTTGCTGAATATTTTCTTATACAGTGACGATCCCCACCCATGTTTTTTATCTCTCTTTGTGAACTGCTCAATATGAAGAATCCCTCAGTTTAATGCTTATGTTTGAACCAAGTCATGGGTATTGCTGGAAATGTTCTTACGCCCCCATATATCTGATAGCACCACGTGGCTTTATTTCTTGTTTGCTTAGGCACACTAAAATGGGAAAATACTATGCATACCAATAAGTTCTTATCTAATAGAGATGGGAACACACAAATCTTGTAGTGCAATGAGACCTTACACCCTGAACATTGACATAAAGATCTGGTACTGGCCTCAGAAGAATGGGCATTCTCCATTCACCCCTGATCTAGAGAAGACATCTACAAAACATCCAAGGTTGTATATAACATTACCTGGAGGCACTCCTCTACCAGGGAAGACCCTACAGCTGCTCTGACATCGATCTACTCAAAAAAGACTTCCCTTAACACTAAGAAGACTTAACAAAAACAATGACCTGCTTACTGGACAGGGCTTGCTGTTTTGCCCCTTAATTGTGAGGTTTGTCTATAACATCACCTGGAAGCAATCCTCTACCACGGAAGACCCTACCACTGCTCAGACATCATCCTGCTGAAAAGAGACTTCCCTTAACAATGAGAAGACTTAACAAAGACCTGCTTACAGGACAGGGCTTCCTGCATTGCCCTTTCATGGTGAGGTGAAACGAGAAGACACTCCACATCATGACTTCAATTTAGGATATGCAGATTCCAGAATCTTTAATACAGAAACATGATACCAACAACAGAGACTGTGTGAAAAGTGTGTTGGCACTACGGACAATGTCTTGAATCAGATGATAACTTGCCTGAAGCCTAGAGTTGGTCTTATGCCAGGAAACTTCAGGGGTAGGATCTCTTTGTATTTAGGCCAAGGTTATTCCTTTCCATGCCTCTCATATTTTGGTGGGCCTATGCAAACAACAATTGCCACTCTAACACCGTTTTTACTGTGCTCCTTTGACTCTAATCCTTAAAATGCACCCACTTAAAATTTGAGGTTAAATGCACCCACTTAAAATTTGAGGTTAACTTAAGCTAATATGCATGTACATGGAAATGTAAAAAATACTATGCCTCTAATGTTTAAGGAGTTACGTAAGTTTTATGGCTTTAGATTGCCTTGTGTGCTGTTAAGAAATATTATAATGTGCTACAATCTGGGGACTTGAGGGACAAAGTAATTGTACATGGATTCTGTTTTATTTATCTTAACGTTCTTTGGCTGAAAGTTCAAAGTTAAGATATCAGCAAGGGGACTTCTTCTGAGAATTATGTTATGGCTGATTGTCCTTCCACTGTAACTTTACCTTGTCCTCTTTCTTTGCATCTTTTGTTCTCATAATTCAAAATAAAAAAATAAAAAAAAGACCAAGTTATTCTACCACAGATATTTTGAATTGACACACCTTCTGCCTGGATTTTGATTTCCCAGAGTGTTTCAAGATGAGATCCTTGTTGTCTATACTGATGATATTGGCTTATCATTCAATCTGAAATAGCATTTTTTCTCTCAGACCCTCTAATCAATTTCTATCTCTTTAATAGAATTTATTTGCTTCATTATGCTTGACTATAAGAACTCTATATTACTTGTTCATAAATGTATCTATATACCTTAGAAAAGTACCTAAAATATTTAGAGAATTGGATAAATGCAAAAACAAATGAGTTATGGGGCTGGAGAGATAGCATGGAGGTAAGGCATTTGCCTTTCATGCAGGAGGTCATCGGTTCGAATCCCAGCGTCCCATATGGTCCCCCGTGCCAGCCAGGAGCAATTTCTGAGCGTGGAGCCAGGAATACCCCTGAGCACTGCCGGGTGTGACCCAAAAACCACAAAAAAAAAAAAAAACAAATGAGTTATGAGTCAATTATTAAAACCCTAAATATTCTATAATAAAATAAATTATTTACTACTAGTTTACTACATTGCATTTTTAGGATTGTAGTAGTGTGTAATAATTTTATAATAACAATGTTTAATAATATTGTAAGTAGCCATGCAAGTCATTCTAATCAGCTAACAAAGATGCTATGCAAACATAGGATGCTGGGTTATTTGTACAATCACAAGTATTAAAAAGGATTTCACTTTTCTGATGAATCCTGGTTAAATCTTTTAAATAAAAGATTTGAAATTCTAAAAAAAAAAAAAGTAAGTAATTAAAAAAATGTTTTTTTTGGCTTTTGGGTCACACCCAGTGCCTTTCAGAGGTTACTCCTGACTCTGCACTCAGAAATCGCTCCCGGCAGGCTTGGGAGACCATATGGGATGCCAGTGATCAAACCCAGGTCTGTTTTGGGTCAGCTGCTTGCAAGGCAAACGGCCTACCGCTGTGCTATCTCTCTGGCCCAGTAATAAAAATTTTTAATAAACTTCAATTACATATTTTTCAAACTAATTTTAGTGCCTCTCATTGAGGCAGATTGGTGGGTGGAAAGCGTTGAGGTGAAGTAGAGAGAAGCAATTGGTGAAAATGGTCGCAGGTGAAGGAATTGGTGTTAAATATTGTATGCCTGAAACCCAATCATAAATAACTTTGAATTTAGTGACTGAAAAAAAATGTATGGCTTTTTCTTTAAATAATGGGGAAATCTTTATGGCATAGTATTATATAGCAAATGCAGGACTCTAAGTTACTTACGTGAGAGGGAAAGGAAAAAAGTGCTAAAATGAGGAGTAGTAATTTCTGTACTTAACTTTTTCTATATATTTGAAATATAGAAAACCTAATTGTTAGTAACATTAATCCTAAACCTTCTCACTTTTGAAGCCAATTCCTGATATTATAAACTTGACCTATATCATAAATCCTCCCCAATAATTTTCTACTCATAAAATTTTTCAGTTACTGTACATGTACACAAGCATCAGACATATCCTAAAAAGTCCCTACTCTCCCTTCCCAAGAAAATTTATTATTCAGTTTTTAAGCATGTGCCCATCCAGATTGGAGCATATTGTTTATCAGCCTGTGAATTCTGGCACATTGGATCATATATATCATAGTTATTAATGAATTTTAAAGGCTCTATTTTGTGTGTGTGTGTGTGTGTGTGTGTGTGTGTGTGTGGTTTTTGGGTCACACCCGGCAGTGCTCAGGGGATACTACTGGCTCCACGGCTCAGAAATTGCTCCTGGCAGGCACGGGGGACCATATGGGATGCCGGGATTAGAACTGATGACCTTCTGCATGAAAGGCAAACGCCTTACCTCCATTCTATCTCTCCGGCCCCAGGCTCTATTTTTTTTTAATAATAGTTCTGATATCTGGACAACTTGACAGTTTAGATACATTCCAGGCACTGAGCTGTGTGGCTTCAAGGATTTGGGCAACTGCAGTGTAGACCATGGAGGAGATAAGGAAGGGAAGAGATGCAGAGCAGTTTACAGACACCCACAGCTACTTCCCCTGAGAAGGGCAGGCTGCCCTGTGAGTCACAGGACCATTGTTCAAGTGGCCAACCCTCTGCTTGACCTTCAGTGCTCCACTGTTCTAGAATAGGGATTCACAGATACTGAGTCATCATTTAACCATAGATAGCATCCTCAGAGTCAGACTACTCAAAGACAGACTTGACAGATTGATAGGAAAGTCCTTAATGTGCTTAACAAAAGTGAACATGTGGTATTTAGATATACATCCATAAGCACATCACCTGTTAGGGTAACTGACAAAATCCAGTGCCATTCCTTAAGTCAAAAATTCTTTCTCGGGGCCGGCATGGTGGCGCTAGAGGTAAGGTGTCTGCCTTGCCAGTGCTAGCCTAGGACGGACCGAGGTTCGATCCCCCGGCGTCCCATATGGTCCCCCAAGCCAGGAGCGACTTCTGAGTGCATATCCAGGAGTAACCCCTGAGCATCACCGGGTGTGGCCCAAAAAACAAAAACAAAACAAACAAAAAAAATTCTTTCTCAAAAGTCTACCTTAATCCACAGACAGATTTTTGAGTGTTATCCAAAAGTTAAGTCTCTGATGCTCCTGGATTTTGCCAAAATTTCAAGTTAATATTATTCAATATCATTACATGCATGGCTTCCAAAAACTTTGCTCACATAAAAAATACTTCTAAATTTTAAAACAAAAAAATACTATAAGAGATTGAGTTCAGCAAAAGAATATACATGACAGAGACATCTTTAATAACAACTTTTATATCATTTCTACTTTAAAATCATGTAAATGTTTTTGCATACTCAAGAACAAAGGAAAAAAAAGATTGTACCAATACTGCTTAATGTTTTTGTGGTAACAGGATACTAATACTGCCATATTTCATTTCAATCCAGTGAACCAGGGCTATAAACTTGACCACGCCATGTCATTTTTCTTTAATAATGAAGATTCCCTGCTCTATTTATTTATGTTCTGTGCCCAAATATCGGAACACTACCATCTGTGCTAATAAAAACAAAACACTATCACAGATTGTTTTAATTTCCTGCCCGTTATCTGCAGCAAGAAGGTAACCCTGGAAACTCAGATTTATGGCATTATATTTCCTACTGTAGGTCATAAGCAAACAAAGAAAAAAAAAGCAGCCTGCCTAAGTGAAAGTTTTGTCTGTCAATAGAGATGAGGTTTGAAAGGACCAGCCCATGATATGAAGCATACCACAAAGATTAGTGAGTACAGTTAGAGAAATAACTACATCAACAACTATCAGGATAATGGTAGTGAGAGAAATAGAATGCTTATCTCAAAGACAGGCAAGGAGTAGGGAAGGAGGAAATAGGGGGCATTGGTGGTGGGAAGGTTGCACTGGTGAAGAGGAGTATACTTTTTTATAACTGAAACCCAACTACAAACATGTTTGTAATCATGGTGCTTAAATAAATGTTAATTTTAAAAAATAAAAAAATAAAATTCCTAGAAGGTTAAAAAAAAAGAAAGTTTTGTCTGTAACACTCACACACTTGGTCAGTTCTAATATATACCTTTCTCAGTCACTAACAATTTAGTAATGACACCAAAAGACACTAAGAGATGCCATCTTTCAAGCATTTAAGTCTTCCAGGAAGCATAGTAAGGCTGGTCCCAATATACCCTCCAGTCATTCCATAAGCACTCTTTGAAGGAGAGGTTCTCACACTTTCCACAATCCTGTTAAAAAAATTTTAATTCCACTTCTGGGAATATACCTAAAAGCCCAAAAACTCTGATCAGAAAAGACATTTGAGGGGCTGGAGAGATAGTAAAGCAGATAGTGTCATTGCCGACTTGCAAACAGCCAACCTAGGTTCAATCCCCAGAACCTCATTGATTCCCCCAAAGCCTGCCAGGAATAATCTCAGTGCATCAGAAGTAAGCTCTGAGCACCACTGCATGTGGCCCAGAACAAAAAAATTAATAAATAAAATGGAGTGATTCATTTTTTAAGATGCTGGAGAAATAGTACAGCAGGTAGGGAGCCTGCCCTGCATGCAGTTGACCCAGGTTTGATTCCCAGCATCCCATATGGTCCCCCAGCATTGCCAGAAGTAATTCCCCAGTGCAGAGACAGGAGTAACCCTTGAGCATCTCTATGCATGCCCCCCCCCAAAAAAAAACACACAAAAACAAAGAAAAAAAAAGACATTTGCACTCCTATGTTTTTGCAGCAATATTTATGAAAGCCAAAATCTGGTAGTAATCCAAGTATCCAAGAACAGATGATTGGATAAAAAAACTACGATTCACACACTTATTCACACTCACATTCAAACACACACACACACACACATACCACAATGGAATACTACTTGACTATTAAAATAAAAAGATTAAATCATGCAATTTGCTGCTATGTAAAGGGTCATGCTGTGTGGTCAGTCAAAGGAAGGGGCAGATACAGAATGAAATTTCATATGTGGGCTATAAAGAATAACTGGGTGCTAACAAAAGGTCAAAAGCAATAGAATCTAAAAATCTGATCTACAAATCTGAAAGTTACTTTGGCAGTGAGATTTCGGTTGTTGGGGAGAGGAAAAGAGGTAAAAGGTGGGCCTCTGAGACAATAGGAGAGGGAAATGGATACTCTAGTGGAAGAACGTTGGAATGCTGTCTTCATAAAACAATATTATTGGGGCTGGAGCGGTGGCGTGGAGTGGTAAGACATCTGCCTTGCTGGCTCCAGCCTAGCACGGACCACAATTTGATCCCCCAGTGTCCCATATGGTCCCCCAAGCTAGGAGCAATTTCTGAGTGCATAGTCAGAAGTAACCCCAAGCATCGCGGGGTGTGGTCCAAAAACAAACAAACAAAAACATTATTACTGATAATATTATAAACTTATAAATCAATTTTAGTCAAAAAGTGACAAAGATTTCTTAAAAATATCACCAAACCTCATCTTCAGAGCTTCTTAGTTAGTACATCTAAGTGACATAAGAATTTTCATTTCTGGGGCCGGGCGGTGGCGCTAGAGGTAAGATGCCTGCCTTGCCTGCGCTAGCCTAGGACGGACCGCGGTTCGATCCCCCGGCGTCCCATATGGTCCCCCAAGCCAGGAGCGACTTCTGAGCGCATAGCCAGGAGTAACCCCTGAGCGTCACCGGGTGTGGCCCAAAAACCAAAAAGGAATTTTCATTTCTTTCTTCTCAATAGGGATCACATCCAGTGGGAACTAGGGGCCCAGGTGATTCCTGGCACTGTTTGACCTAGCTGAGAAGTAAAGAAGTATGTGGTGTCAGGAATGGAACTCAGGACCTTCATCATGCTAGGAATGTGCTCTACCACTTGAGCTATCTCTCTGATCCAAATATATATATATTATAGTACATTAATATTCCTTATCTAGGAACCACACTTGGAAGAATAACATGGTTTGTGCTGAAACATCGTATCTTTCCCTTTCCAAGGCTCCTAATCAAATTTCATAATTTTAAGGACAAACATATTTTTGTAGGGGAAAGAAAATATTAAATTCCTGAAATAGATTTACCACAAAAGGAAATTTTCATCTAATGGAGTTAGTTTCTTTTGAATAAGTGGTTATAAAAATTAGCACTGTTTGTGTGTTTGGGCATCAGTAGGAACAATAAAGTCTCTGAGGAAACCAGTATTTCACATTGATGAGAGACGTAAGATGAACAGAACTTCTATGAGAACAGCATGAAAATATCATGAAAGAACAGCCAGCTTGTGTCCCTCAAGGAGCAGAAAAGATCTATTAACAAGGCACATCTATTAATTCAGAATTAAGAGAGAACAAGACACAGAGAGCAAGACCTGAAAGACATCAATTAAGCCTATTGTCTCTTCATTGGAATTAAATCAATTCCATGTCCTAAGAAAGATAAATCCAATCTGATTTGAGGCAAAAATCCCTGCCCAAACTCTACCATCAATGCATTCTCTACCAGTATAGTGCTCTATGTCATTGTACCTATGTGAGTTCATATCTTCTAATGTTGAGTGTAAGTGTTGTAGCTTAAGATGTTGGAGTTTCCATACAATGTCCTGTTTGCTATGCATAGAACTAGAGTTAAACATAGATCTTCTACTTTACCCAATTAATATGTCAGTCTTTACCCTGTGATTTACTTTCTTAAAATAGATGTTAAAGAGATGTTAAAGAAGGGACTCCAAAAAAACTCACAGAGCCATAGGAACATAAGAGCTCTCATTCCAGCATTATTGGCAATAGAAAATACTTGGAATTTAAATATGCTTCAGGAAAACAATCACATAGTTTTGGAAGAGTAATGGCATAAAATATAAACCAGCAATAAAAGAGAGTGAAGCTGAGACACATTTTAGATTCCTTAATGTCCAGTGGAAAAAACCAAGGAACAGAAGAAGTAGGAGATGTAGATAGATAGATAGATAGATAGATAGATAGATAGATAGATAGATAGATAGATAGATAGTGTAGTCCATTTAAAGTAAATATAAATCAAAAAGGCCCTTTTTTGTTTGTTTGTTTGTTTGTTTTGGATTTATTTTGTTGGGTTTTTTGCTTTTGTTTTGGGGCCACACCGGCAATGCCCAAGGGTTATTCCTGGCTCTGTGCTCAGAAACTGCTCCTGGCTGGCTCAGGGAACCATATGGGATGCCAAGGATCAAACTGGGGTCAGTCCCATGTAGGCAGCATTCAAGACAAACACCCTACCACTGTGTGATTGTTCCAGCCCAGGCCCTTGTTGTTTGGGGGCAGATACATAAAATGAAAGTATAAAAACAGACATTCAAATAATATATCAAGAACCACTTCCTGACTTTGATGTATTATTCATCACTTTATACATATACTTTATACATCACTTTGATGTATTATTTTTATATTTTTATGTGTAGCAAGATTATAAAGAGATAACTAAAGAGTTATATGGGGCCCGGAGAGAAAGCGCAGTGGCGTTTGCCTCGCAAGCAGCCGATCCAGGACCTAAGGTGAAGGTGGTAGGTTCGAATCCCAGTGTCCCATATGGTCCCCCGTGCCTGCCAGGAGCTATTTCTGAGCAGACAGCCAGGAGTAACCCCTGAGCACCGCCGGGTGTGGCCCAAAAACCAAAAAAAAAAAAAAAAAGAGTTATATGTATTTTTTAATACTATCAGTTTTTAAGATTAAAATGAAAGTTTCTTAAAAGGTATTAAAGTTTGGGGCCAGTGAGGTGGTGCTAGAGGTAAGCGCTAGCCAAGGCAGGACTGTGGTTCGATCCCCCAGTGTCCCATATGGTCCCCCCAAGCCAGGGGCAATTTCTGAGCACTTAGCCAGGAGTAACCCCTGAGCATCAAATGGGTGTGGCCAAAAAAACAAAACAAAACAACAAAAAAAAGGTATTGAAGTTTGATGGACATTGATTAAATTAGCTTTTCTTTTTTTATACATTTGAGACATTCATTAAATCAAAAAAATGTTATTCTATTTTACTTGTTGACTATTAGGCCAAACCCAAGGCTTTCTGGGGCTACTCGTGGCTCCAGACTCCGGGGTCACAGCTGTGTTCCAGAGACCATGTGGTACTCATGCCAGGACTGAACCCAGAGCATGTGCTAGAACCATGGGACCATTTCCCAACCTTTCCCTCCCCTATCCCAAAACAAAATAAGCTTATTTTTTTTAATTTAGGAAGTTGATAAACATGCTGATTTTGTGGGAGGGGTTCTAATAAAAAATTCAGTTCCATTAAAAATACAAAGTTAATTTGATCTGGGTCAGGAAGAGATTAGAGGATCACCTGTTTCATACATTGCTGCACACTCCTTCAGCAACCTTTCTGCAATTCAAATAAAAGCTTCCACTTGACAGTCACACAAAAACTTTTTTCTTTCTACTTCTTGCTTGAAAAATATGTCTGGTCACCTGAATGAAGCAGTGGTAATATTCATCCAAAAGGAAAGTCAACCACTGTTTTCATTTCACTTGGGACACTGTGCCTCTTAAGACTTCTAACACAAGTTTTGCACTTAGTAAGACAGATCTAATTCGTTTGTTTGTTTGTTTGTTTTGGGGGGTTCCACCGGCAGCTCTCAGGGGTTACTCGACTCTGTGCTCAGAAATCGCTCCTGACAGGCTTGGGAGACCATATGGGATGCCCGGGATCAAACCACCATCAGTCCTGGATTGGCTATGTGCCAGGCAAATGCCCTACCGCTGTGCTATCATTCTGGCTCCAGACAGACCTAATTCTTGTAAAAACCTGGCCACAATAAGCTGGAACTCAAACATTCCACAGTCTGACAAAATGGAGAAAATTAAGATGACGTTGCACCATCTGCTGCTGGAGGAGGCAGAGCTGCTACACACGTTGATCCACTCCAGGAACTGACTTCATAAACTGGGTCTGTCTGCAGGAAATAGAGCTTGGATTGAAAAGGAAAAGAAAGTTTGACCTTTTTGAAATTTTACCATTTTGATTCCTATCATCCATAGAAATTCCAGAGATCAAGTCCCATGTTACTTTTAAACAATAAAATATGGGTGGATAAAGTAAAGCTTAGACAATGTGGATGGACTTTGAAGGACCGTGTTAAATGAAGTCAGTCAGCCAGGGAAAAACAAACATCTCAAGATCTCACTTGCATCATCTTGCTTTTATATATGGAACATTAAAAAAAGCCCAACTTAGGGCCCGGAGAGATAGTACAGCGGTGCTTGCCTGGCAAGCGGCCGATCCAGAACCTAAGGTGGTTGGTTCGAATTCCGGTGTCCCATATGGTCCCCCGTGCCTGCCAGGAGCTATTTCTGAGCAGATAGCCAGGAGTAACCCCTGAGCACCGCTGGGTGTGACCCAAAAACCAAAAAAAAAAAAAAGCCCAACTTAGGGGCCGAAGTGGTAGCACAATGGTAGGGTGTTTGCCTTGCACGCAACTGACCCAGGGAAGACGCAGGTTCAGTCCCCATCATCCCATATGGTTCCCTGAGCCAGGAGCAATTTCTGAGTGCAGAGCCAGAAATAACCCCTGAGCCCCGCCAGGTGTGACCCAAACAAAAAACAGAAACAAGCCAAACTTAAATAAACAAATAATTCAAACTTGTACACACACATTGAATGGCCATATCAAAGGCTGAGTGAGGGTGAGGAGACTGGGAAAGGCCAGCGTGAGAGGCCCGGTAAAAGAATACAAACTTACAATTAGAAGGTAAATGTGTTTGGTTTTGATTTAGGGTAATAACCTGAAGTCATCATGGTTTACTACTGGCCCAAGGATCATTATTGGTAATGCTCAGGGGACTTTTATATGAATGAACTAGGATCCACTATATAAAATGCAAGTGCCTTCCTACCCTAGCTCTATCTCTTGGGCACCTAGAAGAAAAATATGTTATGAGAAGTTAATGCATAGCTTTGTGGGGGATATTTTGTTTTTTTTTTAAATATATATTTTATTTAAACAACTTGATTACATACTTGATTGTGTTTAGGTTTCAGCAATGTAAAGAACACCACCCATCACCAGTGCAACATTCCCATCTCCAATGTCCCAAATCTCCCTCCTCCCCACCCTACCTCCACCTGTACTCTAGACAGGCTTTCTATTTCCCTCATACATTCTCATTGTTAGGATAGTTCACAATGTAGTTATTTCTCTAACTAAACTCATCCCTTCTTTACACCTATATTCATTGCAGCACTATTTACCATAGCAAAACTCTGGAAACAGACAAGATACCCTTCAACAGATGAATGGCTAAAGAAACTGTGGTACATATACACAATGGAATATTATGCAGCCATCAGGAGAGATGAAGTCATGAAATTTTCCCAAACATGGATGTACATGGAATCTATTATGCTGAGTGAAATAATTCAGAGAGAGAGAAAGATGCAGAATGGTCTCGCTCATTTATGGGTTTTAAGAAAAATGAAAGACATTCTTGCTATAATACTTTTCAGACACAAAGGAGAAGAGGACTGGAAGTTACAGCCCAACTCATGAAGCTCACCACAAACAGGGATGAGTTTAATGCATAGCTTTGTAATTATAGCTAATATTACCTAATATAAGGTAATAATCACATTATAATATATGCATATCAAATCAATACCTTGAACACCTTAAAATCACAAAATTATAGGTCAACTATATCCCAATAAAGTGAAACACAAATATCAAATCCAAGACTATTGAAGTAAATGCACTGACTATCTAAGAATACTGTTGCTTTGCTTATTTTTACTCAGCAAATGCAGTATGAGGGAGAAGATCCCATCCTCTTCACCAGCATTGTTATGAGTACTACCACTTTTATTGATAAAAGATGAGATTTCCAGGGTCAGAGAGAAAGCACAGCGGTAGGGTGTTTGCCTTGCAAGTAGCTGATCCAGGATGGACGGTGGTTCAAATCCCAGCATCCCATATGGTCCCCATGCCTGCCAGGAGCAATTTCTGAGCATAGAGCCAGGAGTAATCCCTGAGCATCAAGAGTTACTCCTGAGTACTTCCAAGTGTGAGCCAACCCCCCTCAAAGAAAGATGAGATTTCCCATATAAAGTTATCTTTACTATCTAAGTTATTTTCCTGATGATAACAGTATCAGTTCATTGTAGTTTATAAGATAATGCACTGAAACAAGAAACTAAAAGCACAATGGCTCTTTCCCCTGGGAACAATTACAATTATTTAATAGACTCTTAGGGAGCCATAGGCATAGGGGTTCAATATTTGGAATAAATAGAAGGGGAAAAGTAAAGTGTCCAGAGACCCAATTCTCCGCTATCTCTGTATAGAATATCCCCTGGCTTTTAAAATCCTCCACAGAGAAGACAAGGGTTTTGGAGAAGCTGAACATGGTTCCTGAGTTCTTGTCTTTCCCAGTGGGAATAATGGAAACTGATGCCAACAATTTTAAATTACAATAGACATCACCCTCCTACCCCTGCAGGTCAACTGTTGAGAGGTGCATGGCAGTGGCCAGCAGTTTACTGCAATTAGATGGAGACAAGCGCCTGTTTCAAACGATTTCAATCTGTGCTTGGATGAAATGGAAAGCTTTCAATTATATAAATACATTTTAACTCTCAAAGTAATCCAAGCCAAAAAATACTTATTGTGGTCTCAATTTTGCCCTCTTAAAAATCTGGATAGACAAAAATTAGAGCCCTATAAGGAAAGAAACTGTGGCTATATAGCTAAAGGTATATTCTTGCCAAATTTGGCTTTTGCAAATAGATAATTTAGTGTATTTTTCACAATCCAGCTGTTAAACTGAAAACAAAATTTACAAAGCAGATGGCAGTAACAAGGTCTGGTTCACAAAAGTTCTAAAATAATGCAGCACTCCAACAAACTATTCATTTACCTCAGAAACCTTTAATGGGCTCATTTCTGAACATTCTACATTCACGTATGCCATGAGATTTCCTGCAGATGCATGTTATGGAGCCATCTATAATTATATCCAAGTAAGCACCAGCATGGTTGGCAGACCACCATGGTAAGTGAAAAATGATAAAAGGAATACAGGACTGTCTTTTAGAACTGTAGTTTCCAAATATGTGGAAATCAAGATAGGGAGTTTTAGAAAATCCAATTTCCAACCACCACCTCCACTACTACTATCAAGAAGTCTTATTCACAAAATGTGGACTGAACCCAGATATATGTTTTTTAGAAACTTAAGTGACAGATGATCAGTTGGACTGAGTGTATAGGCTTTTTAAGAAGTCAGTGAGCCTGGAAATTAAAAGCAAATTTACTATTGGCTCTATTTTGCTATTTAGCAAATTATTTTATTTACACTATAAAATTGTAAGCTAAAATTTTGAAAGAAAGGAAGACAGAAAAGAAAGAAGGTAGGTAGGAAGGAAGGACTCCTGCCCAAGAAAAAGTTAGCTATTTAAGAAACACTTCAAGGGGCCGGGCGGTGGTGCTGGAGGTAAGGTGCCTGCCTTGCCTGCGCTGGCCTAGGACGGACCGCGGTTCGATCCCCCGGCGTCCCACATGGTCCCCCAAGCCAGGAGTGACTTCTGAGCGCATAGCCAGGAGTAACCCCTGAGCGTCACTGGGTGTGGCCCAAAAACCAAAAAAAAAAAAGAAACACTTCAAATGTATGGGTTTCAAGTTTTCATTTGTTTTCAGTTTTTCATAGGGGATCTGATATTAATTTCTGGACTGGATACAAATATATCAAACTATGAACTCAAGAAACTTAAGATATGAAGAGAATTTAAAATCTATGTACAAATATATTTGGAAAATAACTAGTAGTTTAACTACGAAAGCAAGAAAGGTCATAAAGGAAACATAAAGAACTGAGTGCAGGGGCCAGAGAGATAGCATGGAGGTAAGGCATTTGCCTTTCATGCAGAAGGACAGTGGTTCGAATCCCAGCATCCCATATGGTCCCCTGAGCCTGCCAGGAGCAATTTCTGAGCATAAAGCCAGGAGTAACTCCTGAGCGTTGCTGGGTATAACCTAAAAAAACAAAAACAAAACAACAGCAACAAAAAAGAATCAAATGCAAAAATAAGGCCTGGCATTGAGGATGAATCCAGGGAGCTGGATAGATAGTTCAGGGGTAAGGCACATTATTCCTTGCAAACAGCTGACTCTACCAGCCAATTCTTTGAATCATCAGGAAAGACACATTGGCCTCCTGAGTACCATTTTGTGAGGCTCCCAAAAAAGATCTGTCCTAGACCTTCAATGATGGAGAAGAGAAGAAAGAGGGAGGGTTTTCTAGAGAGAGTAAGAGAGTTACCATGTGAGATGAAATAGCAGGTGGAAATCCTTCTAAAGGGAGTGAGTGGACTGCCTGAGTGGTCTAGGCACTAGACAGAAACCAGATGCCTTCTAGTTTGGAACATGTTTCGAATTAAATTTTACATTAAGTTCCTGACCTCTCTCAATCCCTGCTACTCTGTATTAGACAGGCTATTCTCAGCCCTATTTTCCAGATGAGGAAACAGATACTGTGTTTGGCAACAGTTATCTCCCACTGAAGAAGAGGGAACTAACAAGTTAATATAAGAGTTGGATTTTGACCTCTGTTCTCTTTCAGCTAAGAGCCATGAGTATCAGCATCCAGAATTTTGCTGTAGGTCTAGTAGGAGAATGGACAGGGGGCCGTCCCAGGGCAGGCAACCTTAATCAGGAGAGATAAGTCAGCCGGGAGTGACAAGGCACCAGTTGATGATCTCAGATGAAATGAAGTGTGCAAAGCTGACTTTGGTAGTAGAAAGCAAGATTTGTTATAAATAAGGGGGTTTGGCTAGAGGACAGAGAGGTGTCCATCAGGGGCAAAGTATTTATTTAACCAACTATTTATTTGGTTGATATGAGGGAAGGTTTAGCAATGTAGTGTTACTTTGACCTTTACTTTTTGAAACCAAACTGAAACAGTATCAAAGAAAAGAATTCCATTAAGTCTTCAAACACTAATCATTAAAAAGCTTCTTTAAAAAAACAAAAAAACCCAAAAAACTAAGGCGCAGGTGGTCAACCCAGGACAGACCTGAGTTCAATCCCAGGCATCCTGAGCCTGCCAGGAGTGAAAACATCAAGTTAATAAAAAATTTAAAAAATTAAAAAAAAAAACTAAGGCACTTTTTGGTGGAAGCATATCCTAGGAAACCAGTGAAGCCTCCCTTTTTCAGCAGATGACTTTAAATCTAACATCCAAATGTTTTGTGTCTCTTGACTGCTGCCACATAAAGATAACTGCAGTCTTGCTAAAAATGTTTTCCATAAATTTGGGTTTTTTTGTTTGCTTGTTTGTTTTCGGCCACACCATTGGATGCTCAGGGGTTACTCCTGGCTAAGCGCTCAGAAATTGCCCCTGGCTTGGGGGGACCATCTGGGACGCCGCCGCGGGTTCATGGTCGTGGTCCTTCCTTGGCTAGCGCTTGCAAGGCAGACATCTTACCTCTAGCGCCACCTCACCGGCCCGTTTTCCATAAATTTAAGCCAAGTCTTTAGATCTAACATCCAGTTCGGATATGAAGGATGGATAAACAAGTTCAGGAAAACAAGAAAATAATTAGACCAATTCCAAAGGTGGAATATCTCCCAGGACTTCTGTCTCTGATAGATGGGAAGAGGGAAAGGCAGTAACATGGTCAAAAACAGAGGGAAGGTTAGGGGCTAAATCAATACTGCAGAAGGCAAGGTGGTTGCCTTGCACACGGCTGACCTGGATTTGGTCCCCTGAATACCTCCAGGAGTGGTTCCTGAGTGTAGAACTAGGAGTAGAGCCTGGGCACAGCTATGTATGAACCCAAAACAAAACAGATGGAAGGATAAAAATGAGATCCTGCTTCAAACGATCATGAAAAAAAAAGATACAGAGGTCAACTGAAGAAAACTGTAATAGAAATTTGACACTGACAACATGAAGGATTATTAATTAATTTTACTCAGTAGCATGCACCCAACAATTTTTCTAACCGCTACAAAGACTTATGAAGAGTGAAACCTCAAGCGGCCGTGTGAGTAGCAACTGGTTATTCTTCTGGTAGGAGTGCCCACATCACTCCTTGGGGAGAATCTTAATTTAAAGACTGTCTAATCAAAGGGGCTATAGGTTAGAAAGCCAGAGACCCTAAAGAACATACAAATAAAAACTCTTTTCAAAATTCTGCGTCACATGTAGAGAGGAGAGACTTGTTGTCATAGTAACAATCTGCTGTGGCTTGAACGTTACAATGGAAAATATTGCCTGGAGCATGGAAAAAAGCCAGAGATCCCGGCTAGGACCTCACCTGTCAGTTTATGAGAAGCAGAGAGAGGAGTGAGCAATGAGCCAACAATGACAGGTCCCTTCACTGTATACAAACCTCAGTGTAACAATTGCTCTCCTGGTTCGACTGCCTCTCCCAACAGACCAGATCCTGAACAGTCCAGCCACTTGTCTGGACAGTTAAAATGTTATGATTAGCACCTACTAGCTGCTGCTCTTCCCATAGTACCAGCAGGCATCTTTCATTGGCACATTACAATAATTCAAGAAGCACAAAATGCCCCCCAGGATTCTGTCAGTGAATATAACATCTAAAACTCGAAATAGGAAGTAGAATGACTTTCATTCTCTGAGAAACGAACCTCTTTGATTGCAAAGGCCCTTGCCCTCGAAACAAACAAAATAAAATCCCCCCCCCTTTTTTTTTTTTTTTTTTTTTTTTGCAGTGAAGGGGAAGAGACACCTATTAAGAGCCTGATAGAAGTGCAGGCTTGGGCCTGGAGAGATAGCACAGCGGCGTTTGCCTTGCAAACAGCCGATCCAGGACCAAAGGTGGTTGGTTCCAATCCCGGTGTCCCATATGGTCCCCGTGCCTGCCAGGAGCTATTTCTGAGCAGATAGCCAGGAGTAACCCCTGAGCACCATCGGGTGTGGCCCCAAAAACCAAAAAAAAAAAAAAAAAAAAAAAAAAAAAGTGCAGGCTACCCTGAAAAAAAATCCACATGGCAAGAACAGCTGGAGACTTACAGCTCATCACTTATATCTGAAAAGCAAGTTGTTTCTGATGGGCAAGTGTGTAAACCTCCAAGCTGCTGAGCTCATAGAAGCATTTCTATTTTTTTAATATATAAAATATTTAAATTTATTCTTTTTTAATATTTATTTGAAATCACTATGATTTACAAAGTTCTTCATAGTTGGGTTTCAGACATACAATGTTTTCAAGGCCAATCCCACCACCACTGTCGACCTCCTTCCACCAATGTTCCCAGAGTCTATCCCATGCCACCATCCCCTGCCCTCCAGCCTGCCAGCATAACAGGCCCATTTTAAGTTTGGATTGTTAAAGTTTGGGTCTCATGATTTCATTGTTGTTGGTTCTGGTTTGGATATTTTCTTAACACCACCAATACACTTGAGACCCATTATTTCATATTTGTATTTATCCTCCTCCACTGTTTCGTTCTTTCTCCTTGCTATACTCCGGGGCCAAGAGTGTTCAAGACAATTTCTATTTAAACCATTACATTTCTTTATGCTGTTATTCTAATTACCACATATCAGGGATATTATTCTATATTTATCTTTCTTCTTCTGGTTTACTTCATTTAACATGATATCTTCCAGTTCCATCTATGTTGCAGCAAATTAGACGACTGCATCATTCCTTAAAGCTATATAGTAGTCCATTGTATTTATGTATCACATCTTCATGATCCACTTGTCTATTGTTGGACATCTAGGTTAATTTGAACTTTTTTTTGTTTGTTTTTTGTTTTTTGGGCCACACCCGGCGGTGCTCAGGGGTTACTCCTGGCTGTCTGCTCAGAAATAGCTCCTGGCAGGCACGGGGGACCATATGGGTCACCGGGATTCGAACCAACCACCTTAGGTTCTGGATCGGCTGCTTGCAAGGCAAACGCCGCTGTGCTATCTCTCTGGGCCCTAATTTCAACTCCTAACTGTTGTACTGAGTGCTGCAATGAATAGAGGTACACATATAGCCTTTTGGATGAGTGGTGGTTTTTTTTTTATTGGGGATAGATATCCAAAATTGGGGTTTCCGGGTCATATAGCAGATCTGTTATTACTTTACTGTTTTCCATAGGGGTTAGATCAGGCAGTATTCCCACTAGCAGTGGATGAAGTTCCTTAATCCCAAGACAAATTGTTTCCAATATTTTTGTTATGTGCTATCCTTCCTGGTAATAACTGATAATCTCACTGTTTATTGATTTGGATTTCCCTAATCATAAATGATGATGAGCATTTTTTCATGTGCCTGTTAGCCATCTGTTGGTCTTCCTCAGATAAATGTCTGTTCATTTCCTCTCCCCATTTTTGATGGGTCTTTTAGGTTTTATGAAGTTAACTTAATAATATCTTAGATATTAACCCTGTATTTGATGTGTTGACTACAAGTGTTTTCTCCCACTAAGATACCTTTTAATTTTAGCCTGTGTTTCTTTTGCCATACAGAAACTTTAGTTTAATGTAGTCCCATTTATTCAAGTTTCATTCTGTAGCCTTTGCCATTGGCATTCTATCACTGAAGACTCCTGTGAGGTAGTATCCTCTAAATGTTGGATCATTCTGCCTATGTTTTCCTCAATAAACTTTATAGATTCAGGTATAATCTCAAGTCTTTGATCCACTTTGAATTGACGTTTGTGTAAGGTGTAAAATATAAATCAGTCTTTAATTTCTTACATATGGTTATCCAATTGTCCCACAGAAGCATTTCTATAGGATTTTTAGTTCTCCTCCCTTTCTTCAGTGTTCAGGGAGCCCCAGGCAGTGCACTCAAGCAAGCACTTCTGTACATACTAGAGAGGCATTATTTACAATCTAGCTTCTTAAACTGTAGTACGCGACTCCATAGCTTCAAAACATATTATTTTGTTTTTTTAAATTTTTTTCTAACCATATTCATTATTTACAGATAAACAATAAAAATTTTTATTTTCAATTTTATTTAATTAAAACAACCACAATTTATAAAGTTTTTAACAGTTGAGACTATTTCATATAATATTATAATACCAATCCCATTATTCATTGCAGCTTTTAGTACAATAGCTATGATATAGAATCAACCTTGGGATCCAATGACAGATGGATTATGAATATGTGATATATATATATATATATATTTATAAACATATTTGAATACTACAGAGCTACAGGGAATGATGAAACTATGTAATCTGTTGCAACCTAGTTGGAACTGAAATATACCATGTTGAGTGAGGTAAGCCAGAAGAAAAAAGACAAAGGATGACAGGATGATCCACTGATCTGTGGTATATAGAAAAGGAGAAACAAAACATTGCTTTAAAAGAAAGTTCTTTATGATTTGCTATCAGTAAATATTTGATGTGTAAACCTATTTCAAATATATACATATCCAAGATCACATAAAAGTTTTTCAGACAGAAAAAGCTCTTGAGTGGGAAAAAATTAGGAAGCTCCAGATTACAGCAGGAATTCAGCAAAGTCCTAACAGAGTTAAGAGCCTCTCCATCAAATCCAGCAACATCTTCATCACTACCTGGCACAGTTTACAGCTTACTATGAGTACATAAGCCATACAATGGGTGTAACTACATTAATTTCTAGCAAGAAATTCTTTGGGATATTTGTCAAAAGTCTTCATTGAACTGGGCTCCAATTTCTAATCAAGCCTCACAATAAGCACTTCACATTTGGACTAAAGTAAGTGAGCCAAAAAAAAAAAAACTCAAATGTAGAGCAAACTACACCCACCTAAGCCTGGTATTGTCTTCAGCAAGGCAACTGCTGCAATAAAAAAAAGGAGTAGGGGATAAGGAGTGGAAAGAGGTGCTCATAGTAAACAACCAAAATCCAAAAGGGGGAAAATGAAAGAGCACAGATAAAGTCCAAAAAACTGCCAAAGAGCAAGTTTCATATGGAGATTCTACCTCAGTCTCCAGTGATTTTCAAGACTCTGCATTAAATAAAAATGCTAAATATCCCTCATAGAAAGGTGGTGATGGAAGACAAAGTAGAAATGCAGACAATGATGAAACTGTGGTGGTGAGTTGAGGGAATGGGGAGAGGTTTGGAGGAATTACAGGTATCTTTCTGGTGGTGGAAATGATAGTTAAGCAAATATAAAGGTATAAAGCAAATTTTTAAAATGTATTATATAATAAGCCATTAATAAGTCAATAATTTTTATTTATTTGGGGGGCCACGCCCAGAGACATTTAGGGGTTACTCCTGGCTCTGTGCTCAGAAATCACTCTTGGGTTGGAGTACCATATGGGATGCTGGGAATTGAATCTGCATCTGTCCTGGGTCAACCGTGTGCAAGACAAACGCCCTACCACTGTGCTACCACTCTGGCCTCGATAAGTCAATAATTTAAAAAAAAATAATAACTGCAGGTAATAGACTAGAATACAACAAAATCACTCAATTTGGTTTTATATGCATTAAGCTACTGAAACTCTTAATATCCTTTTTAGATCAGACATCAGTACTCCTAGCATAGTATATGATCAAATTCCCAGAGGCAAGATTTCCAACTAATATATGTGCATTTGTTTTTGATAGATGTTGTCAAATAATATTCCACAATTATGCTTTTAGCAACAATATTTTGTTTCCTTCCAGTTCTAATGATATAATGCAGTATTGAATTCTGGACTGCTGCCAATCTAACAAGAAAAAAATGTGACTTGGCATGGTCTGTATACATTTTTCATACTTAGAGTAAGGTTAAGCCTCTTTCCATGTGCTCAAGTATCACTTGTATTTCCTTCCCCATTATGTGTGTACATGCCTTGCCAATTTTCCAATTGTGTAATTGGCCTTTCTCTCACATTAATTTTTAGCATCCATTTTATATTACTATAATTATTGTTGCTTATGAGTTTTAAACATTTCTTCCCAGTCTTTCAATTAACTTCATTGGGTTTAGTTGACATATGGAATATTGCAATTTTCATAAAATTATACTTTTTTTCTTTTATGGCTATGTCATAGGTAGTTCTCCACTACAGAATTACAGGAATGAATTAAAAAAAAAACTAAAAACTATGTGAACTTTAAACTTTGTATAAATACTTTTTAAGTTTTCTAAAAATGGCAGAGAGAACTTAGAACGCTTTGATACCATCTTTGTAACATTAGCCTACAAATTCAGAGGGAATCAAACACCAAACATAATCATTTTGTCACTCCTAATAAAGACTGAATTTCATCAGTGACTACTAAATCCAGAAGGCAAAATGCTTTAGAGTTTTATAATGGACAAACAAATCAGTTAACACCTAAGGCAGATCAGACTTAACTTCACAAAAGACATTTAGTTATGCCTCAGAACAACCACCAGAGCAACCATTTATGAGTTATTCTTGAAAAAATTTGACAAGCTGAATTTTGGGGGAAGAGGAGTTTGTAGTAATAGGGAGGTTTTTAATTTGTGGTAAATAAGCAATAAAGGAACTAAGAAACAAAAAAAAAGTCACAAGGGAAAAAGTGTCCCACACTCAGATTATATGGGTGATATTACAGGATAAATGATGTTATTTCTTTAACCAATTGTTAAGGAATAAAAAGGAAGAGCACAGTATAACAAATTAACAGCTTTGAGGACATTCATAGTATAGGATTCTTATTTGGATGCTGACTCAACTAAATCAGTCATAGATACAAATCAGAGAAATAAAAACACAAGTTAGATATTTACACTAAGGAACTACATTAGTTTCAAGTGTAGCAGAATTATCTTAAGTCATTGCAGTTTAGAGATATGACTAAGGCTTTATCAATGAAATGACAGAGCTGGGGTTTATTCTAAAATTACTCTGTCAGGGAAGGAACATGAGCTGCTGGGAAGAAGCAACACGCCTGTTTATGTCAATTGTTGAGGTTGAGTGACAGTTGCAGAGATCCTCATTCTACTATTCTAATTTTGTATGCATTTCAAAATTTCTACAATCGCTTACAAATTCATTACAACTCCGGAAGTCTATGCTGATGGATAATAAAGAAACCCTTTTTCTTTCTTTCTTCTTTCTTTCTTTCTTTCTTTCTTTTCTTTCTTTCTTTTTTCTTTCTTCTTCTTTCTTTCTTTCTTTCTTTCTTTCTTTCTTTCTTTCTTTTCTTTCTTCTTTCTTTCTTTTTCTTTCTTTTTTTTCTTCTTCTTTCTTTCTTTCTCTTTCTTTCTTTCTTCTTTTTCTCTCTTCTTCTTTCTTCTTTCTTTTTCTTTCTTTCTTTCTTCTTTCTTTTTCTTTCTTTCTTTCTTCTTTCTTTCTTTCTTTCTTTCTCTTTCTTTCTTTCTTTTTTCTTTCTTTCTTTCTTTCTTTCTTTCTTTCTTTCTTTCTCCTCTCCCCTTCCTTCCTTCCTTCTTCTTTCTTTCCTTTTCTTCTTTCTTTCTTTCTCTTCCCCTTCTTCCTTCCTTCCTTCTTTCTTCTTTCTTTCTTTCTTTCTTTCTTTCTTTCTTTCTTTCTTTCTTTCTTTATTTATTTCTCCTTTCTTCTTTCTTCTATCTTTCTTTCTTTTTTCTTTCTTTCCTTCCTTCCTCCTTCCTTCCTTCCTTCCTTCCTTCCTTCCTTCCTTCCTTCCTTCCTTCCTTCCTTCCTTCCTTCCTTCCTTCCTTCCTTCCTTCCTTCCTTCCTTCCTTCCTTCCTTTCTTTCTTTCTTTCTTTCTTTCGTTTTTTGTGTCACACCTGGCAGCACTCAGGGGTTACTCCTAGCTCTAGGCTCAGAAATCACTCCTAGCAGGCTCGGGGGACCATATGGGATGCCGCCATTCACCACCGTCCTCTGCGTCTAAGGCAAATGCTTTACCTCCATGCTATCTCTCCAGCCCCAGAAACCATTTCTTTAAACAGGTAAGTTTCCACAGATGGAGAATTCTATTTAAAATACAAAGATGTTTTAGACATTATCCTGATCTAGAGTAGTGCAGCATGTCCAACAAGGAGTGGCCCTTCTTTCTGTATATATGATAGCCACCATTTATTGAGCATTTACATACAGAGCACTGTGCAAGAAAAGTTAAGAAGTTAAGGTTGATAAGAAGTTAAAATGAATGACATTCACCAAAGGCCAGAGTGATAGTACAGCGAGTAGGACACTTGCTTTGCAAGGGGTTCTACCCCCAGCAACACAAATGGTCTTCCAAGTCCCATCAGGAGTGATCCCTGTGTGCAGAGAGTACTTCCTTCCCCCAAAAAAAGAAAGAGAAAAAAAGAACTAAACAAAGACCATCATTAAGTGCTAGAAAGTTTGATAGATTTCAAAGATGAGTACTTTCCTCACCAAAGAATCTGAAAAGCAGCTATGGAGACTTCAAGAGGACAAACTTGTAGTAAATGACTGTCCTTTCTGCCTTTATTCTAACAAATGTACTTCAGCTACGTATTCTTTAACTAACCAATACCAAGTATTCCCCAATTCAACTGCCACCAGTTCCTTAATGATAAATAAGTTATCTGCATAACCTGCCTGGAGTTAAGATTTGGTTTTATTCCAGGATTTACAATCTAGGATGCAATGAAGATTAAGATAGTTGCCCTCTTCTGGTAAACTTTATGACTGCAGTTTTATGCCACCAAATACTGGACTCAAATTTAGTGAGGAAATGAAATGCCCAGGCAGAGATATTCCTACAGTTGGACAAAGGAAACAGCATAAAAGTACCAAAAATAAATATATAAATACATAAAGGTGATTCAAGTAAATCAGTGAAATAGTTGTAGGCAAATTAACATATTATCAAAGATTAGGATAATTCTCATGCTCCGTCATCCAGCATCACTACATTCACAATAGGATCATGAGCAGATACTCATGTGCCTCGGTTTCCTTTTTTACAAAATGGAGATAACATCTCCTAGCCTGAAGGGCTATTATCAGGGTCAAATAGAGAGACTTATGCAAAGAACCTGGGACAGTGTTCAGCACACAGTAAGTAATCACAAGTGTTTGCTGTCATCTAGATATCATCAGGTCAAGCATGTGAGCATTCCAGTTCCTTTGCTAACTGTTCTCATTGAGCTATATCTTTTTTATCAGGACATATCTCAACCGATAATCACATATATCACTCTGATTCTGATAAATATATTTTGTACCCAACACTGCCCCGAGAGACTAAAAGCCACACCTAGTTTGGTGTATCCTGTGTTTCCAGTATTCCACAGAGTGCCTAGAATTCAATTAAATTGTTTAATGAAATTCTAAAGTTCCCAGTCAGTCTGAGGATAACAATGTCTAGTACAGGAATAGACTGAATCATGCTGCCTCCCCCATAAAGATATTTTGAAGCCCAAAATGCTAGTACCTTATTTGGAAATAAAAGCATTGTATATGTAATTAGCTAGATTAATATGAGGCATATTGATATATAAAATGAACTCTTAGTCCTATGTTTTGGGCATCCTTGAAATGTGGAAATTGTTGGAGGCAGAGACTAAATTAAGTTGCAAGCTAACGACACCAATGATTGACATTTACCACTGACTGTTTTAAAAAGGCAATGAAGGACTTCCCTTACCACAACCCCCACAACTTAAAGAGGCAATGTGTTCTACTAACACTTTATTTCAAACCACAGCCTCCAATACTGTGTCAGTTAATTTCTCGATAGCAGTTGCATATGTCCCACCCACTGTACTATCACTCCAGCCCTGAGAAAGTATATTTTTTTTAAAAAACTATGAGAACCAGCTTTTCTCTTCTGAATATCATCCACTTGGAACTAAAACATCTCAAAAACTCCCAGATTCCAGCCACATTATACTTAAACATGTTATTTGTTCTTCTTTTCATAGTATTCATTAGAAATACTAAGAAATACTCAAGTCATACTTAAGTATTTATTGTCTAAATACAACAGAAATGAGTGAGTCTATATTTGACTAAATTATAAACATCCAAAATAACACCTCTCAATGCTGAGTTTAACTTTCTGTAATATATGTTAAAACATGGAATATAAAACACCTTTTACCCCACAAATATGGGATTAATATATAATTTGACCTCTTAGTTGGAAATTATAAGAATCAAATCCTGTGCCTCATACATGTAAGATATACGATTATTTGATTCTTTTTTTTGTTCCCCTTCACATCTTTGAAATGATTAAAGCTCCTATTTCACCATCACAGTCTGATTCTGTAAATCAGAGAAAAAGAAAGAAAGTGAAACATTTTTTTGAATGCTAGCACATTTCAGGTATACACGAAAGACTACATAAGTAAATTGCCTGATTGCCTTGCATTATCTTTAGAAAATAAAATTTTTATATTTCATAAAAATTGTTTGAAGCAGAAGCATGACCCATTGACTCTAGTAGGAAGACAACCAAGATGGGCTTTTCGTGGTAAACATGACCTATGGACAGATATTGACTTCCACATCTGAAACTGATTACATTAGCAACTAATGTTACCTCAATTTAAAAAAACAAAAAAACAAAAACCAGCTCATTACCCATGTTGCGCTCTCATTATATATATTTACTCACTTCCTAAAATGTCAGGTAATGTCAACATGATTTATGAAAACTCCCCTGGCAGACATGATAAGCTAAAATCTACTTTAACCACAAATGTGACAGTGTGACAGAGGAGTCAAGACTGCTGTGGTCCCATAAAGTCATAAAAAAAAAAAAAAATAACTCACAAAGGACAAGATCTTTGCACTTTACTTTTGTAAGATAGCTAGGTGATGAGACTGTTCCCATTTACATCTATGAGTACAGAAAAAAGAAATGGCCAAATATATGTAGAAGACCCAGACATTTGGTGAATTAATCATACAGAGGATCTAAGTAAAAGATCGTAGAAATATAGGAAAGTTTTCTTAGATAACAAGACCTTATGATGGTAAACCTGGAATTTGTAAAAGAACTAGAATGTGACTGAATCAAAAAGGGACATCAATAGATAAAGATGAGCTGGTCCAAAGTTCATTCTGTGATGCTAGATTAAAAGGACAGCCAGTTCCTGAGAGAGGTGATAGTTTCTCTGGTTTGCCCTCCCAGGCCATAAGCTATAGCCAGTAGTGAACTGTAACCAAAGACTTTCACAATCCTGACACTCCCCTAGGCGATCAAACAAAGATGCACCAGTGGTGAAGTAGGTGCTGGAAAGCAGGGGAAAGGTGCAGTAGGCAAAGGTCACTGAGAGAAGCTGTAGTGTAGGAAAAAGTGACAAGTTCTACAGAACACCAGAAAGCAGCATCCTCGAAATAAAAAATCAAAAATTGCAAAGCACCAACATGTTTTATAATTTACAGTACCCAACTTAACAATGTTAACCAGAAATTAATATTCAAAGGTATATAAGCATCATGTTAAAAGAATAGAAAGTGGAACAAGAGCAATAACACCACAGGTAGGGTGTTTGCCTTGCACATGCCAACCCGAGTGTAGTGCTACCTTGAATCCCATATAGCCCCCTGATCCTGACATGTGTAATTTCTGAGTGCAGAGCCAAGAGTAGTCCCTGAGACATTAGTGGCAGGAAATGTGCACTGATGAAGGTTGTTGTACATTGTATGATTGTAATTCAATCATGAACAACTTTATCTGTGGAATAAAAACTTCTGTAAGTAACCTTATAACTATGGTGTTTAAACTTAAAAAATTTTAAATAAATAAAGTGTTAATTATGGGGGGGAGGGGATAAAATAAAAAAGAATAGGCCCTGAGCACTGCAGGATGTGACCCAAACCTCCTCACAAAAAGAAAAAGAAAGGAATAGAAAGCATCCATTTCAAAGAAATGGTTGTTCCAATCCAAAATAATATCTATTGTGAGCCAATGACCACCTAATCACTTTCCAAAGAAATAAGAATAATTAAGAATTCTTCATGATTGTTTTCTTTATTACCCCTTCATATTCTACTTATTTCTCTTCCACCCAGCCTGGTCTAAACCCTGGATCACCCCCATTTCAGCTTCACTCCTTTAAGTTCAGCCAGATCTTCATCCTCTCTGCATATAGTCTTCTCTGTAACTATATACTGCTGAGAAATCCATATTAAATTCTTGAGTTCAGTCTTTTGACTACTTACAACTCATGGAAGAAATATATTTTATATCTTCAAACAGCATGTTAAAACTCAGAAAACCTACATAGCTTTTCCATTCAATAAGAATTATAACTAACAATAAATGAACACCTAACCAGAACAGTTTCTGGGGCTGGAGAGATACTACAAGAGGCAAAGCATTTTGTTGGCATGCAATTGTGTCAGCTGCAACTCTGATTTGAATCCTGAGCACCTCAAGAAGTCACTCAAAGCAGAGAAACAGGACTTCCAGATGTTCCTCCCCAACCCAACAACAATGAAAAAATAATTTTTTTAAATTATAAAAGAAGATGTTTTGTGGAGTCTTTACTCCTATAGCTCCCAGTTTTACACATTCCTTAAAACACCTACCATTAGAGCAAGCTATAGACAGATCTCCATTCTATTCACTTTTTCCTACTGGGTCACAACTCACAGTTTCAGGCACAAAGTAGATAAGATACGCCAAATAATCTTATATGGTGTAGCATGTAAGGAAGTGATAAAGAGTTCTGTTCAGGCTGAATTCAAATACTAGCTCCATCATTTGTAAGCTGTCACCTCTCTATCTCATTTTCTTTGTTATAAACATAAAAAGAGGGACCGGAGAGATAGCACAGCAGTAGGGCGTTTGCCTTGCACACAGCTGACCCGAATGGACTTCAGTTCAATCCCCTGAGCCAGGATTTCTGAGTGCATAGCCAGGAGTAACCCCTGAGCATCACCAGGTGTGGCAAAAGGAAGGAAGGAAGGAAGGAAGGAAGGAAGGAAGGAAGGAAGGAAGGAAGGAAGGAAGGAAGGAAGGAAGGAAGGAAGGAAGGAAGGAAGGAAGGAAGGAAGCAAGGAAGGAAGGAAGCAAGGAAGGAAGGAAGGAAGGAAGGAAGGAAGGAAGGAAGGAAGGAAGGAAGGAAGGAAGGAAGGAAACAACATTTATCCCTAAACTAGCCTTTGATCAAAACCACCTCTCTATAAAACACTTTTTTTCCTAACATAAGAAATAATTCAAGGGATTGGAAAGATAGAACAACTGGTAGGGGGGCCGGACGGTGGCGCTGAAGGTAAGGTGCCTGCCTTGCCTGCGCTAGCCTTGGACGGACCGCGGTTCGATCCCCCGGTGTCCCATATGGTCCCCCAAGCCAGGAGCAACTTCTGAGCACATAGCCAGGAGTAACCCCTGAGCATTACCGGGTATGGCCCAATACCCCCCCTTAAAAAAAAAAGAACAACTGGTAGGGTGTTTGTTTTGTATGCGGCCAACCCTTTGACCCTGGCATCACATACCTCTGGACACTACCAGGAATATGTAAGTTCTGATCATTGCCAAGTGGATGGCAAAACAAACTAAAACAAAAGAAAGTATTCAGGGGATGGAGCAATAGTACAGTGGGTAAATTGCTTGCCCTATATACAATCAAACTGGGTTCAATCCCCAGCATCCCATATAGAACTCCAAGTAACACCAAGAATAATTCCTGAGTACAGAGCCAGGAGAAAAGCATCATCAGGTATGGCCCCAAAACAAACAAAAAATATTCAATAAACAGAAATTAATAATTCCTTTATGGGACTGAAGAGCACCCTCAATGGACTGAATCCCTGCTTTATATGCAGTAAAGCTGTATTCAATTCCCTGGTCTCTTTGACTACTTTTGATGTAGGAATGTCCCAGAGAACCAAAATCAAAATATATATGAATAAAAAATATTTAAAGGGTTAAAATATAGTCATTCTTCTTTCCCTGAATTCAAAAGAGATTTTGTTTTTTTTTTTTTTTGTTTTTTTTTTTTTTTTGGTTTTTGGGCCACACCCGGTGATGCTCAGGAGTTACTCCTGGCTATGCGCTCAGAAGTCACTCCTGGCGAGGGGGACCATATGGGACACCGGGGGAATCGAACCGCGGTCCATCCAAGGCTAGCGCAGGCAAGGCAGGCACCTTACCTTTAGCGCCACCGCCCGGCCCCAAGAGATTTTGTTTAATAGAGATAAAAATCGAGGGGTAGACAGAAGCCTCCTATGGTCTGGGAACAGGTCTCCTGATTCCAAATCAATAACAAATCAATTCTTCAATGGTCCATAGACTACTCTATTTTGCACTCCTATTCACCTTGCTGACTACTTAAATGTGTACAACTGCTAAAGTATCGTGCATTAACAATTCTGTTTTGGAAGCCATCACCACTGTTTACTGTCAGAACATTTTCCTCACCCTTAAAAAGACACCCCTACCCAGTCTATTCTCCAGGCCCTGGAAGCCATTCATCTGCTTTCCATCTCTAGGTGTCAACTTTTAACACTAAATAGGTGGGATTTCAAAGGTCACTAATTTTATATTTCATAAGAAAAGCTTCTCCTAATCATTCCTTAAATCATTCCTTAAAATCATTCCTTAATAAATCTTGTGAACCTTCTAATATCATTCAGCACCTTCTTGGAATCAGAAATCCCTCCCTTCTGGGAATTCTATGAGGCAGGATTCCCAAGGCTGGCCAGAAGCAGGAGACAGACCACTTTCTATGTCCACCAGAGGCAAAACCAACAGGGTCCTAGGAAAATATGTGTTCATTATGTCACAGAATAACAACCAGTTACAGAACCTTTGCCAAATGTAAGAAAGTTTCTTCTTCCTTTCGTGCATTTGAAAACTGCTTCTTGAGGCTCCAAACTTTTGTCACAAAGAAGTACACAATGAACTTGGACATAGAACTAAAACATTTCTTGGCTTTAGGCTGCATTATCATTTCCTTTCTGGACCCCACCCTTCTCACTCTTTGATTTCCCACCCTTCCTTTGGCATGTGGAAACTGGGCAAAAATAACTTCAGTCTCCCCAGGCCCAAAGTGGAAGTTGTTAGATACTGAGCAGATACTTGCAACAGGGAAACATTGGTGGAGTAGAAAGGTTAGGGCCCAGGAAGCTACCAAATTGCCCAGCAGCTGGAGCCACCAGCGACTTTTCTTGCTCTTTTTTCTTTCCAAAGACACCATTCACCCAGGAAATTGGCAGCAATGTCCTAGATCCTTTTCCTCTGCCCACCACTCTCCCCCATCCACTGTTTCCCTGCCTCCTGATAAGAACCCTGGTTTAACTAGAGAGGCGAGGGGAATAGAGGGGGCTTCACTGAGCCAATCTGGATGGTGGGTGGAGTGGGGATCGAGGCCTGCTCAAGCCTTTAAGTTCCAAGGCTGCCTGTAGGTGCCTCTTGGCTATTTCTTAAGTGCTTTCCCATTTGAGGGATTTGGGGTATAGGAGAGGCACAGAAGATATTAGCAACAAGTAACACAAGAAAGCTCACGCTCCAAACTCCTTGCAAGTCTGAGCGCCATCAAAGGTGCCAGACTCTGGCAGAGACCGGAACTGGAGTGCACCTGATATGAACCAATGGGAATGATCATTCACAGACACACAGACACACCGACACACTCTCTCTCCACAAGGAAAGTCAGAGTGTGGTGATTGATGTGAAGGAGAACATTGGGCTCCCCAAACACTTAAGTACAAGTATGAGACGTCACCCCAGACCTATCAACATGAGATCTCAAGAAGTCTTATTTTACCTGTGGCCCTTGCAGCTACAAGCTCCCAGGAAGGAGCCTGGGGTAGGGAAGAGAGGTGAGGAGGGGGAACTCCCTGAAGAGTGCTCACCAACTCCAAACTCAAGGAGAGAGGGGTGTGCAGGGTACCCCCAGGAATCCCCCCTCAATGGTTGTATTAGCTGCACCGGTCAGAAATGCATCCCAGAGCAGAGCCCCTGCCTGGACTTATGCAGCTGGGCCCAGCGCCAGGCCGAGACGGGGTTCGCCAGGCTACACTCCCACCTCTTTGCCCAGAGTTAAGCAACTCGGGAAACTTGCTGGAGCTACCGTGAGCTTCCCGCAACCACTTCCTCCCCCGGGTAGTAGAATCCTGACCTGAGATGGTCTCGTGGTAACCCTTGGTGAAGAACTGCATAGCCGTGGCCGCCCTCCAGGGCGTCTTGAGCAGCCCCTGCCGCTGGGGGTCTTCGCCCAGAGAGCGCAGGATGGACGAGTAGGCGGCGGCCAGGTTGGGGAGGTTCAGCTCGTTCACCTCCTTGTCCCCGGGCTTCTCGCCCGGCCAGCGGCCAGGGTGCTGCTGGTCTTTGGTCTCGGGTCGGGGCGATTTGTCGCCCGGCCGGCTGGACCCGGGTCGCGGGGATTCTCCCTCGAGAACCCCATTGCTGCTGCACCTGGAACTCCGCGGCTTCGCCGGCGCCGGCGCCGGCACCGGCACCGGGCCCTTCTCCATGCACCCGCCGCTGCAGCTCGGGAGGGACCCGGGAGCGCTGCCCAAGCTGTCAGTCAATTTCACCCGCGGCCCGGCCCAGGAACTGTAATTGACAACGGGGCTCGAGGAGCGCGGCAGCTTCGTATTTATAGGCTGGCGACTGAGCCGGGGCCGCAGAGCGTTCCTATTGGTCAGAGTCCCTTTGCGTCATGGCCTTGCTCCGCCTCCTTCCCTGCTCCGGCCACGCCCACGGGAGGGGCGACTCCCGGAAAGGGGGCGTGGCCGGGCTCTATCGGGGGACCTGCCGAGGTCTCTGGACCCGCTACCCTGGCGGAGCGGTGATGGGCTGAATCGAATCCGAAAGGAACTACGAATTCAGGGTTGCGAGGCCGGTCTGGGCGCCGTGCCTTTAGAGCACCCGGAGAACCATGGCCTCTCTGTGCTTATTTGAGGGTGCTCCCCACTTAGAAAAAAGATGAACAGATAGATTCTCCTGGGGTGCGGAATGGTGGGGAGGGGAAGGAGCCAACCAGGTAAAAGTAGTCAATGAAACCAGCTTCGTGAAATTCATAGACTTTTGGATGCTTGAAAAGATTGCACAAGGGGGTCAAAGAGATGGTGACAGGAGTTAGTTACAAGTGCTTTTCCCTTGATGTGCGACCCACCCAATTCGATGCCCGCTCAGTTCCCCGCAACTCATAAGGCCTCCTAGCACCTCCCGAAGTGACCGTATGAGCACAAGTACAGGAGATTAGCCTATAGGACTATAAACAACCAAAAATAGCTGATCAAAAATTCTATCTATCCCTCCATTCATCCTCCCATCCCTCCCTCCCTCCATCTATCCATCTATTCATCATTCATCCGTCCATCCCTCCCTCCATCCATCCATTCATCCCTCCATTCCTCTCCCTCCCTTCATCCATCCATTCATCCATCCCTCCCTCCAGTCATCTATCCATCCATTCATCCATCCATTCCTCCATCCATGCATTCATCATCCACTCATCCATCCCTCCCTCCATTCCTCCATCTATCCATCCATCCATCTCCAACGCGCCTGCCAGAATCTTCTTACCATTCTCGGGGGAGGAGTGACTGTATGTACTATGAGACCCCCCCCCCCCCCAGTGTAGAGGAGGATGTTTTGTGAAATCCAGACCTTTGAGCCAGGAGAAATTGATTTGCAAATCTTAAAAAAAAAAAAAAATTAGGAGTTTTGTTTGAGTCTCATTTGCATTTGCGTTTTTGTGGCAACACAACTGTGGAGATTTAGTACTCAGAATTTTAGAGTGACGTTTGCTAAGTAGCTCCTTTCCCAGCTGTGTGTACTCATTGTGTAATATTTTTAACTGGTTTTTAAACCAATGACATCTGTTTTTACTGTTGTCTTTTAAATTAAAAGGTGGACTTTATTTCTTCGCTTGAGGAGACATTTTATAATGTTAAAGGTGATTTTTAAAATATGTACCAACTTAGTGTTTTGTGATTTGGGCCCCTCAAATTTCTAGTGCTGATTTTCTTTTTTTGGGTTTTTGTGTTTTTTGTTTGTTTGTTTTTTGTTTGTTTTTTGTTTTGTTTTGTTTTTGGGTCACACCTGGCGGTGCTCAGGGGTTACTCCTGGCTGTCTGCTCAGAAATAGCTCCTGGCAGGCACGGGGGACCATATGGGACACCAGGATTCAAACCAACCACTTTTGGTCCTGGATCTGCTGCTTGCAAGGCAAACGCCGCTGTGCTATCTCTCCGGGCCCTAGTGCTTATTTTCTGATACATGAAATTAGTGTTTGAAAGTTTCAAGCAGGGCCAGAGAGTGAGGACACAGGAGTTTCTGTGCTTAACTTGAACCTGGTAGACCCCTTTTCTATCCTAAGCACTGCATATGGTCCCCTTTTGCCTGGGTTTCTATGAACCTTTAATTTCAAATAAAGAAAATATTTGAGACATGTTTTTTGTTTGTTTGATATTTTTGGAGGAGGGGTGCAGAGGGAGGACACCCTGTAGTGTTCAGGACTTACTCCTGGCTCTGTTGTCAGGGACCACTCCCAATGGTAGTCAGTAAACCATATATAGTGCTGATGATTGAACTGGGTCAGTTGCATGAAAGCGCCTTAACCTCTGTGCTATCTCTCCAGCTCTCATGTCAGATTTCTTTTAAGTTGTTGAATACCTATATTCATTAAATGTTATATTACACAATGAAAAGTATAAAAATATTTGAATATCTTTAACATTCCCAATATTTATTTTAAAAATTTCCCCATTGGCAACATCCTGAAGTATTTTTCCCTTTAACTTCACTAACCACTATTCCTGATACTTGCTAATCAAAATCGTTTCAAACAGTTGAAGACAACATTAGATGATAGACTTATATTTGGCAAATCAAAACAAAAAAATTAGATTCTTCCAAAATGGAAGGACTTCATAAATAGTTGTGTGGCAATCTCTTGTCTTATTTTAAAAAAACATTTGCAAACATTAGTTTATTAACAATTAATTAACAATATGCTCTAAGGACAATTTGCCATGAAATTTTATTCTGAAGACAACATCTTCTTATAAACACCACTGAGACCTTAGCACTGTTATTATCAATTACCAGCACAAGCCTCTGTTTTATCCTGTATTTTTAGTGAACTGTCCAAAGGTAATACTAAAAAGCTTTAAATGGCCAATATCTACAAACACTTTAACAGTGAAGTATACAGAGTTAAAAAGGAATGGTTGTAGACAGAAACTGGCAGTAAAAGAAAAAAGGAATACATTAAAATAAAGAGAGTACTATCCATGAAATTCATTAGCATAAAATGGTTCAACAGTAAAATTATGGGTCCTAATAAGCACCAGGCATTGTAGTGGCACCTTTATTTCTAATCCAAGAAAAGATTCATTTCCATTTTGAAATCACCCTGATAGTTGTTTTGTGCCCCAAAAAATTCATGGAATTTTATTTTAATTCTCTCAGTTATAGATCAGTAGCAAAAGAAAGAAGCTGTTGAGTGAGATATACAGAACAAAAGATTGACCATTCCAAGGGTACAAAAATACATACATTATACAGAGGGCCAGAGAGCACAGTGGCAGGGCGTTTGTCTTGCATGTGGCTGATCCCATGTGGACCCCGAGCCTGTCAGGAGCAATTTCTGAGCACAGAGCCAGGAGTAACCCCTAAGCACTGCCAGATGTGGCTCAAAAACAACAACAACAACAACAACAACAAAATGTACATTATACATTATATAGTACTTCCCATTGCTACAGGTAACCTAATTAGAATTTATCAATGTTGTTGTTGTTATTGTTGTTTTGGGTTTTGGGCCACACCCGGTGACACTCAGGGGTTTACTCCTGGCTATGCACTCATAAATCGCTCCTGGCTTGGGGGACATATGTGACACCAGGAATCGAAACCGGGTCCATCCTGGGTCAGCAGCATGCAAGGCAAACGCCATACCACTGCACTATTGCTCTGGCCCCCCATTTTTTCAATGTTTAATAAAGAAAATCAAACAAACAAATTTTAGGGACAAAGAGATAATTCAAAGAATCAGAGTGCATATTGGTACATGCAGAAACCTTGAGTTGGATCCCCCATAAAGCTCACCAGACTGCTAGGAGCAGCTTCCAAGAACCTTGTAAGTGAATCATTGCTCCAAATGTGGAAATTAGACAGTCATAATACTTCAAAGCTATCAGATTCATATTTGGGAGTTTTTTTTTACAATTTTTTTTACAATTTTCATTTAATTTTTAATTTAAAAAATTAATGTATCCTGTGAGCCACGAAGTCCACAGTTATATTTTAATCGGTTTTGTGTATGTCGTGGTGTTTGGGACCCAACCCAGGGCCTCACCCAACAAAGGGAGAAATAATAAGTATGTGCAAACAAAGATTCAAATCTAAAAGCAAAGCTCATGGAGTAAGGGGGAAATGTAGTAACTTTCTGGATTGAAAATTAAAACACTGATAGGAAGAAAGGCAAGAGATGAATGCAGAGTAAAAGACAATATGTGAGACATATTCTGAATTACTGAGTCACTCTTTGGTCCGAGTAGTTTCATTTTAAAAGGAAAAAAAATGCTTATATTCTTAAAAAGGAAATGTGATAGTAAACTGCATTAACTTTTTCACATCCTAATAGTACTTGTTCTGTTTTCATGGTCAAACTTAAATAAGCCCTTTAAAGAAATCATAAGCATTAAATATGTACCTCTTACTACCTCTTAATAAATACCTCTCAATACCTCTGAATAAAGTATGTACCTCTTAAAAAAAAAAAAAAAAGAAACTTGTAAGAAAGAACTTTCCATACCCCATACCTCCAATGTGACTCCGAACAAAACAAAACACTCTTTAAGTCCACTTATGAAGTCTCTATCTTTGAAATTCCAACTTTGGAGGAGATTCTAGATCAAAATGAATGGTAGTGGGCTTATTTCACGCTGATTTCCAGAAGCAGGACTATAGAATCAAAGGAATCTCGAGATCTCTTACTAACTGCCTCCAAAATGGAGGGAAAAAAACTGAATGGAAGCCCTCACTTCTCTTCTGACAAAGAAGAAAGGAAAAAATTTAAAGGAAAGAAGACTACTGTCAGCAAGAGTAGTTTTGAGAACTACTTGAGTAGTTTATCTCAAATAAAAGAGGGATATTAATGGAGAATACAATGCCTATGGACTAAGTTCTAGCCCACACCTCATGTAAGAAGGAATATAGCACAGACCACTTACACTGTAAACTGTAGCTGACATAGAAAACCTATGGACTTCTGCTATGATGAGAAACACAAAGTCATTCTCAATCATACTCATTAAAATAAGATAGTTTAAAAGCATGGCAACTGTGCAAACATACAACAGTCAAGAGAAACAAAACTAAACAAAGGGAGAAATAATAATAAGTATGTGCAAACAAAGATTCAAATCAAAAAGCAAAGCTCATGGAGTAAGGGGGAAATGTCGTAACTTTCTGGATTGAAAATTAAAACACTGAGAGGAAGAAAGGCAAGAGATGAATGCAGAGTAAAAAACAAACATGTATTTTGTGGGGAAGAGAACTCAACACATAAAAAAAGAATGTAGTTAAAAATATGATACAAACATGTTTCTCTATGAAAAAGAAACACTTGGAGTGATAGCATAGCTGGGAAAGGCTTTTGCCTTGCTCATGGTAAACCTGGGTTTCATCTTCAGCATCCTATATAGTTCTCTGAGCATGGAGTGCAGAGCTAGGAGTAACCCCAGAGCGCCATCAAGTGTGACCCCCCCCAAAAAAAAGAAAAGAAAACACTTATGTTTATGTCCAATTCTTTTTCTACAAGGATACCAAACTAAGTGTATTTAAGGAGACTTTCATCTTTTTTTGGTTTGGGGGCCACACTCAAAAGCTTTCAGGGGTTACTCCTTGCTCTGTGCTCAGAAATCGCTCCTGGCAGGCTTAGGGGACTATATGGAATGCTGGGGATCAAACTCGGGAACACATGCAAGGCAAATGTCCTACCCACTGTGTGTTGCTCCAGCCCCATAAGAAGTCTTTTTTAACAAATCCTACCATGCCTATTAGGTAGCTACATAGAATATCTATCTCATGCCATACACAAATATTCAAAATGAATTCAAAATGAAGCAAAGACTTAAATGTAAAAACAAATTATAAAATTCTTAGAAAAATAGGTAAAATTAGGTAAATATTCTTGTAATTATTTTAGGCAACTAAATTTCCTTTCCTTTTTTAAGTTTTTTTTTTTTTTTTTTTTTTGGTTTTTGGGCCACACCCATTTGACGCTCAGGGGTTACTCCTGGCTATGTGCTCAGAAGTTGCTCCTGGCTTGGGGGACCATATGGGACGCCGGGGGATCGAACCGTGGTCCGTCCTAGGCTAGCGCAGGCAAGGCAGGCACCTTACCTTTAGCGCCACCGCCCGGCCCCTTTTTTAAGTTTTTTGAGGGGGGAGGACACCCAGAACTATTCAAGGTTTTTCTTGACTCTGTGATCAGGAGTGATGCCTAGTGTTATTCAGGGATCATATAAAGTGCCAGAGATTCAAACCAAGGTTATTGTATGTGAAGCAAGAGACTTACCTCCCGCACTTTCTCTCCAGTCCAATTAAATTTCTTCCAAAAGTATTACCAAAAGGAAAAACAACAAAACTAAAATAAGGTAAGCTAAAAAAAATGAAATAGAATATATAAAAATAACCTAGAGTTCATCAAAATTAAAGATGTCTATAGTTCAAAAGGCACAGCAAAGAAAAGGCAACATGCAGAATGGAAAAAATTATTTGTAACTTATATATCTGATTAGGGATTAGTATCAAGAACATATAAAATATATGAGGTAGCCTAAGCTAAATTATGCAAAGAATTTGGATATTTTTTAAATAAGGTTTACATGGGCCAGAAAGATAATACAGTGGAGAAGGAACCTACCTTTTATGCACTGACCCAGGTTTGATCTCCAGCATTCCATATAGTTTCTGGAACACTGCTAGAAGTAATACCTGAATGCAGAGCAGGACTAAGCCCTGAGCACTGCTGGGTGTAGCCTAGAAACAAATATAAATAAATAAATAAATAAATAAATAAATAAATAAGGGTTACACCCCGTAATGCTTTTGTGTCAGCAGAGACACACCTAGTAGTGCTCAAAGAACAACAGGGCTATATGTGGCAGTGGTAGGGCAGTGCTAGCATCAATACTAAGGATCAAATTCTAGACCTTGATCATGTGTTCTTGAACTATGTCTCTGATGTCCCCTTGAATACATGGTTTTGTAAGGTAGACATACACATGACCAGTAAAGACAAGAAAAGAATTCAACATCCTATCTATTAGCTATCAGGGAAATGAAAATCAGGGTATGAGCAAATGTGCTCTCTTCGGCAGCACATATACTAAAAAAGGGTATGAGTAAATACTACATCATACTTACTTGGAAGTAGATTTAAAAAGATAGATATCAAGTCTAAAGAGATAGTACAGGGATGAAGGCACTTGTCTTGAGTGCCAGTCTGGATTTAATCCCCAGCAATATAACATATTTCCCCTTAGGAGTGATTCCCCCAAGTATAGAGCCAGGAGTAAGTTCTGAGCACAGCTAGATGTGGCTTAAAAACTAAATAGAAGAGGTTCTGGAGAGATAGCACAGGGGTAGGGTGTTTACCTTGCAAGCAACTGATCCAGGATGAACAGTGGTTCGAATCCCGGCATCCCATATAGTCCCCTGAGCCTGCCAGGAGTGACTTCTGAGCACAGAGGCAGGAGTAACCCCTGAGCACCACTGGGTGTGACCCAAAAAATAAAAACTAAATAGAGAGAACATATCTCAAAATGGAAACATATACCCACAGGAAAAAAAAACAATCCTATGTGTGAGTTGTAATAACACGATTATTCATAATAGTTCAAAACTATAAACTGCTCAAATGCCCATCAACTGATGAATGTATAAACATATACATACAATACAATATTATTTAGTTATAAGAATGCAGTACTCATACATCCTCTAACACTGATGAAATTTGAAAACATATACTAAGTAAAAGAAATAGCAAGAAGTGAAAGTTCACATATTATTTGATTCTATTATATAAAATATGTAGGTTAAACAAATTCATGAAGATAGAAAGTAGATTTGTGTATGCAATAACTTGGGACAAATAAAAAATTATTGCTATAAATGTGGGAGTGGCTGCTTTATTCTGGAATAGGCAATAAAGCCAGGGTTATTTTTTTATTTTTAACAGGAAGATCCCAAATAGCCCTAAGAATTATGAGGCTGGAGTTAGGAAAAATTGAATATGAGAACAGAAAACCCCAAAAAATCTTTTTTGGGGGCCGGAGAGATAGCACAGCGGCATTTTCCTTGCAAGCTGCCAATCACCTAAGGTGATTGGTTCGAATCCTGGCATCCCATATGGTCCCCCATGCCTGCCAGGAGCTATTTCTGAGCAGATAGTCAGGAGTAACCCCTGAGCGCCGCTGGGTGTGGCTCCATAACAAAACAAAACAAAAAATCTTTTCTGAACATAGAACCCAATATCAGGACCGGAGCAGCCTGGCCATGAAGTCATATGAGATATTAGAAGAGACTATCCTGTGACTGATAGTCATAAGAAGTAGGAATAGGCAGGGAGGACCTCATATCTGGCAAATATATAATGCTTGATGAAGAGAACATGAGGTCTTTACTCCTTTGGACAAAGATCTACCCACATTTCTCATGGGCAGTATACACATTTTTTTATGGACTTACTTTTTTTTTCTATAATGGAAATAGATTTATTGAAAATAATGCTTATATTAAATATAAATGCCTATCTAAGTACATTATAATTATATACTTGATATAAAAGCTATAATTTTATAGCGATTATTTATATTATATATGTATACATGTTATTACACGTTGATAATAATTTTAATATATATTTCGGAAAATTTCTTTATCCCCAAAGATATACATAATATACACATACAAATATACATGTATATATAAATCCTGGCATATATTGAGATAATCAGGAATTATATGTGTTTATATTTCTATTTATCAATTAAATAACATACTTTCTTTTTTTTAAATTTTTATTTTTAATTATGAGAACAAGGGTGCAAAGAAAGAGGACAAGGTAAAGTTACAGTGGAAGGACAATCACCCATAACATAATTCTCAGAAGTCCCCTTGCTGATATCTTAACTTTGAAATTTCAGCCAAAGAACATTAAGATAAATAAGACAGAATCCATGTACAATTACTTTGTCCCTCAAGTCCCCAGATTGTAACACATTATAATATTTCTTAACAGTACACAAGGCAATCTAAAGCCATAAAACTTACGTAACTCCTTAAACATTACAGGCATAGCATTTTCTTACATTTCCATATACATGCATATTAGCTTAAGTTAACTTCAAATTTTAAGTGAGTTCTTTTTAAGGATTAGAGTCAAAGGAGCACAGTAAAAACGGTGTTAGAGTGGCAATTGTTGTTTGCATAGGCCCACCAAAATATGAGGGACATGGAAAGAAATAACCTTGGCCTAAGTACAAAGAGACCAGACCCTTGAAGTGTCCTGGCACAAGACCAAGTCTAGGCTCCAGGCAAGCTAGATCGTCCAATCCAATACATTGTCTGTAGTGCCAACACACTTTTTATTTTTCACCATTCTCTGATGTTGGTATCATGTTTCTGTATTAAAGATCCTGGAATCTGCATATCTTACATTGAAGTCAGGATGTGGAGCATCCTCTCCTTTCACCTCACAATCAAAGGGCAATGCAGGGAGCCCTGTCCCGTAAGCAGGTCGTTGTTGTTGTTAAGTCTTCTCAGTGTTAAGGGAAGTCTCTTTTGAGCAGGTCGAAGTCTGAGCAGTGTAGGTCTTTCGTGGTAGAGGATTGCTTCCAGGTGATGTTATAGACCAGCCTGGATGTTTCGTGGATGGCTTCCCTGGTTCAGGGGAGAATGGATTATGCCCTTTCTTCTGAGGTCTGTGCCAGGTCGTTATGTCAATGTTCAGGGTGTAAGGTCCCCTTGCACTACAAGATTTGTGTGTTCCAATCTCTATTAGATAGGATCTTATTTGTATGTATAGTATTTTCCCATTTTAATGTGCCTATGCAAATAAGAAGCAATGTCACGTGGTGTTATTGGCGCATATGGGGGCCATAAGAACAATTGCAATGATTTCCATGACATGGTTCAATCATAAGCATTAAACTGGGGGACTCTTCCACCAAAATTCCTTGTTAAACAGCTCAAAAAGAGAAGATAAAAAGTGGTTAAAATCATCACTGTATAAGACAACATTTAGTAAGAATTATAGCTGTCAGAGAAAAAACACAAAATATTCTAAAGAAATACATGTCCATTTTATGTATCTTGAAACAGTTTGGGGTTGTCACACAAAATGCACAGCTGTGAACTGTGATTAGGATTGTACACTACTAAAGTTAAAAAGAGTAATGTAGGTTAGTGATGTTTGAGAGGGGGTTAGAGAGTTAAGGAGTAAAAAAGAGCTTTGTAGGGGTGTGGGAAAGGGCAGAATACAAAATGAACATTCTGTATACGCAAAACATAACATAAGAATAAGGAATATTCTGAATACATGAAGTACGCGCGGTTCTGTAGTTTTTGGATGCCTAGGGAGGAATTTCTCACCCCCTCCCCCCAGGGCCCGATTAACCAGGCGTGGCCCTGAAGACCCGCCTGGTGTGGGGGGAATCTTGTTCACCTGGACTAAGTGGTCAGCCCAGGGGTCCTATGGCTAGCTGTCCTGCCCAGAGCCCCCATCATACCAGTCAAAGGCCCACGAAATCCTGGCATGCGGAGTGTTCTGAGCCCAACCGAGCCTCTCTTACTTTTTAAACATTCTGTTTCTGTTTCTGATTCCCTCTTATTCTGCCACATGCTCATACCTTGCTTTTTTTTTTCTCATCTTCTTCCTTTCATTGAATACTGAAGTTTTCTGGAGAGGGGAGTTTGCTCCCTCTCTCTTTTCCCCAATATCAAAAATAATTTTGGTTGCACTAAACTGCTCATATCAATGATAGTTCTACAACTATGAGTATATAAACACTTATGCACTATACATATTAAAGTGTGAATTTTGAGCCAAGGGACATGATGTAAAGGCAACCCAGACACATACACACACCCCCAACATTAAATATCCAACATTGCATGAACACCACTTGGTGTGACCTGGGTGGTCTCTGATTATCTCTGAAGTGTCCATGGTAGTTCCCAAGACCACTGGTTCTGAATAGAGCAGCATAACTGGGACCAGTCACTGAATTGTCCAACACACACAGCCAGGGAAAGAAATTCCAGGAATGGCCTTTGGACCCATGAATATTTCTTATTGGTGTGTGGGGAGAAAATTTTATGATAAATGAAACAGTTTTAAATAATTTAAAAACTTTTTCACTTAAAGTGAAAAGTAGTTTCCTCTCTGAATGCATGTTTCTAGAACAGTATGTTATAGAAAAATTGAAAAAACTGATTGACATCAGATGAATAAACTTCAGTAATATATAGTATTCCAAACATCCAGATTAAAAACAATAAACCAGGGTCTGGGTGGGGCTCTGAACTTCTGGTCTCCCAGCTTCTTGAAGGATCTCTCCTTCCTGGGAGCCGGGAGTCTAGCAGGAGGAGGTTTGGCAGGCCCCCGACATGCCGGAGGCCTGCTTGGCCAGGCCTAGGGGGGGTGCGGGACTTGGGTAACCCCAGCACCCCTCTGCCGCCTTGCTCCGATCTCAAGGGCTTCCCCGGGCCACACCCCTGGGCAAGCCGGTGAGTTGGGTCCCTTGGTGGAGCTTGAAGGTACCCTAGGCCTTCCCCCACTATCCATGCGGCTCCTTAGGGAGGGTCTGGGTGGGGCTCTGAACTTCTGGTCTCCCAGCTTCTTGAAGGATCTCTCCTTCCTGGGAACCGGGAGTCTAGCAGGAGGAGGTTTGGCCGGCACTGATAATCTCTGTCCAGTCTACATTTTCAAAATCGCGCGGGGGCAATAGCCCCCGCGCGCACAAGTAACATTAATAGTACTCTCACAAAAAACATTAATCGTACTCTCACAAGAAACATTAATAGTACTCTCACAAGAAACATTAATCGTACTCTCACAAGAAACATTAATAGTACTCTCACAAGAAACATTAATCATACTCTCACGAGAAACATTAATAGTACTCTCACAAGAAATATTAATAGTACTCTCACAAGAAACATTAATAGTACTCACTATCATTGAATTATGTTTCTATGTATGCAGAATGTCCATTTTGTACTCTGCCCTTTTGCATACCCCTTCATAAGTTCATATTTCTCTTTAACTTCTTTAACTCCTATCATCATTACTTACCCTTTCTAACTTAAGTACTGTTGAGTCCTAAGTCACAGACCAAAGTGGTGCCCTAGAGTTAACACCCACCCAACTATTTTAAAAGGCATAAAAAGGACACATATCTTTTCAACATTTTATGGGTGTTTTCTTTGATGGCTATAACTTTTGCTAAATACTTTCTTATACAGTGATGATCCCCCCCCCCATGTTTTTTATCTTCCCTTTGTGAACTGCTCAATATGGAATTTGGTGTGAAAGAATCCCTCAGTTTAATACTTATGTTTGAACCAAGTCATGGGTCTTGTTGGAAATGTTCTTATGCCCCCATATATCTGATAGCACCACGTGGCTTTATATCTTGTTTGCGTAGGCACACTAACATGGGAAAATACTATACATACCAATAAGTTCTTATCTAATAGAAATGAGAACACACAAATCTTGTAGTGCAATGAGACCTTACACCCTGAACATTGACATAAAGACCTGGCACAGGCCTCAGAAAAATGGGCATTCTCCATTTACCCCTTGATCTACAGAAGACATTTACAAAACATCCAAGGTTGTATATAACATCACCCGGAGGCATTCCTGTACCAGGGACGACCCTACAGCTGCTCTGACATCGATCTACTCAAAAGAGACACCCCTTAACACTGAGAAGACAACAAGAACAATGACCTGCTTACTGGACAGGGCTTGCTGTTTTGCCCCTTTATGGTGAGGTTTGTCTATAACATCACCTGGAAGCAATCCTCTACCACGGAAGACCCTACCACTGCTCAGACATCGTCCTGCTCAAAAGAGACTTCCCTTAACACTGAGAAGACTTTACAACAACAACCTGCTTACAGGACAGGGCTTCCTGCATTGCCCTTTCATGGTGAGGTGAAACGAGAAGGCACTCCACATCATGACTTCAATGTAGGACATGCAGATTCCAGAATCTTTAATACAGAAACATGAAACCAACAACAGAGACTGTGTGATAAGTGTGTTGGCGCTACGGACAATGTCTTGGAGCGAACGATAACTTTCCTGAGGCCTAGAGCTGGTCTTATGCCAGGAAACTTCAGGGGTAGATCTCTTTGTATTTAGGCCAAGGTTATTCCTTTCCATGCCTCTCATATTTTGGTGGGCCTATGCAAACAACAATTGCCACTCTAACACCGTTTTTACTGTGCTCCTTTGACTCTAATCCTTAAAACGCACCCACTTAAAATTTGAGGTTAACTTAAGCTAATATGCATGTACATTGAAATGTAAAAAATACTATGCCTCTAACGTTTAAGGAGTTACGTAAGTTTGATGGCTTTAGATTGCCTTGTGTGCTGTTAAGAAATATTATAATGTGAAAAAAAAAAAAAGAAATATTATAATGTGCTACAATCTGGGGACTTGAGGGACAAAGTAATTGCACATGGATTCTGTTTTATTTATCTTAGCTTTCTTTGGTGAAAGTTCAAAGTTAAGATATCAGCAAGGGGACTTCTTCTGATAATTATGTTATGGGTGATTGTCCTTCCACTGTAACTTTACCTTATCCTCTTTCTTTGCATCTTTTGTTCTCATAATTCAAAATAAAAAATTATAAAAAAAAACAATAAACCACCTAAAAGGACTCAAGAAAAGAGATAATAAACTAGTTATTTGATTTCTACAGAAATATTAACTGCCCAAAAAATGGGGATAGACCAGAGAAATAACTTTATGGAAATTACTCTGGTATCAGGGCAACATATATATATATATATATATATATATATCATATATATACATATATATATCAGCTCATACACACATAAACTCTGAGAACTTCTAATTATGAGATGATCAAAATAGGGAGTAGAGAGAGAGAGAGAAAGAGAGAGAGAGAAAGAGAGTACAGTGGGTAAGGTACTCACTTGTTTTGCATGCAGCCAAATTGGTTAGAGCACCACCAGGACTGATCTCTGAGCAGAGTTATGAGTTAGCCCTTGAATACTGTTGGTGTGACCCAAAAACTAAACAAACGAATAAAAATCACACACACACACACACACAAACACATGCACAAAACCACCACAAAAGATATGCTCAAAATCAAGAACTAGAATAAATAAATAAAGATGAAATCATTTAAATATAAACCAATTCAGAATATTCAAATATATAAAGAATACTAAGGGCTGAATATAAAGCACAGGAAATAAGGTGCTTCCTTTCATGTGTTCCCAACACAGTATATGGTTCCCCCAAGTATCACTTGGATGATCTCTGAGCATAGAACCAGAGCATCTCTGCATGTGACTCAAATACAGCCTCAAGCACACAAACAACCCACACACAATAGTAAGTATAGAGTCAATAGTAAAGAACTTTGAGTAACACTGCTAAGACAGAATATGAATGGTATGAAGCTGAACAATAAAAGAATAATACAGGGAGGGGGCTGAAGATAGTACAGTGGATAAGGTGCTTGCCTTGCACATGGCTGATTTGACATAGTACATGGTTCCCTGAGCACCACCAGGAGTGATCCCTGAGCACAGAGCCGGGAGAAATTCCTAAGCACATCCAGGGGTGGCCCAAAAACCAAAAATGTTAAAAAAACAAACAAAATAATAATAATGGGACCAGGGAGCTAGTTCACAGAACTAGTGTTCATGTTTTGCATTCTGGATGCATGGGTTGGATCCCTGACACCACAGAGTTTCAGGGACACTGCCAGGACTGATTTTCCTCCCAAGCAATGTACTGGAAGAAGCATTTGAGTATCTCTAGATATGGCCCCAAACTACTATTTCTATGACTAATGATGATAATGATGCGGTGATTATGATGATGATATAATAATAAAGCTAACCAGACAACACTGGGGAGAGGAACATGAGCACAATTTTTACTCTTCATAAATTATTTTTGTTGTTGTTATTATTACAGTTAGTGTTGTTTTGGGCCACACCTGCCAGTGCTCAGGGATCATTCCTGGTGTGCTCAAGTGCTGGGACTGGAATCAGAGTCAGCTTTATGCAAGGCAAATGCCTTACCTTTGTACTATTTCTATAACCCCTATTTTTATTACTTAAAGTAAAGCCAGGTGTAAAAAAATCAAAACCTTTCATAGATTAAATTTTTTTAGATTAAAAAATTTTTTTAACTTTAGAAGAGTTGTTAAAGAACTATTGGTGGTAGAAGAAATTACTTATTGTTCTAGTTGATTTTGTGTGTTAACATGACTGAGCTACAAGATAGCAGATAGTTGGTGGCACTACTTCTGAGAGAAACAATGAGACTGGCATTTGAATAGGCAAACTGATTAACAAAGATTGCTCTTCCCAATCTGAGTAGGAATCATCCAGACTGTTGAGGATCTGAATAGGATAAAATAAATGGAGAAAAGTCAACTCCACTCTCTTTGCTTGGGTGGAGACATCTATCCTCTACCCAGGAATATCAAATTTCTAGTCCTCCTGCTTTCCAGCTCAGTCAGATATGACACCCCGTCCCATCCTCTGCCACTGTTCTTAAGGTTCTGGACTAAGAATGAATTACTGGCTTTCTTGGGCCTCCAGTTTAAAATAGTAGACTCTGGGGCTTCTTATCCTTCATAGTCATATGAGCCAGTTTCTATAATCCTCTCTCATTTTTGTATATATTTCTATTAGTCATATGTATATATGTATGTGTGTTCTGTTTCCCTGGAGAGAAATATAGATTTAATTTTCTATGTAGATTATTTTTCAAAATAAGTTTCTTTACAATTGCCTCAGATACTTTAACTTCTATTAAATTAAAATAAAATAAATATATTTCTTTTTGTTGTTGTTAGTTTTGGGCCACATCCGGTGATACTCAGGGGTTACTCCTGGCTATGTGCTCAGAAATCACTCCTGGCTAGGGTGACCATATAGGTTACCAGGGAATGAACTAGGTCCGTCCTAGTTCTGCCACATGCAAGGCAAATGCTCTACCACTGTGTTATCGCTCCAGTCTCAAAATAAATATATTTCTATTACAAATAGCACTTTTAGTAGGATTCCACTTGGCCAAGTTTTTGACCAGCTCTTAGTAAAAAAAAGCTGTAAGTTCATATTTGAATGCCCCTTCATGGCACTGAGCTGTTACCATTCTAAATAAACTCTATGTAGTTATCTTCTAAGGCAATCTTCATTATAGATCTCAGTAAAATCCAGAATACATCACAGATCCAACTGAAAACTCTAGTACCTAGAGTTGGAAATCAGGCACTTACCTGATTTCTGGGAAAGCTATTTTAGTCATGTTTCTTTGAATATGCTACATGATGTTTTTTGTTTGTTTGTTTTGTTTTTTGGTTTTTGGACCACATCCATTTGATGCTCAGGGGTTACTCCTGGCTAAGCGCTCAGAAATTGCCCCTGGCTTGGGGGAACCATATGGGACACCGGGGGATTGAACCGCGGTCCTTCCTTGGCTAGCGCTTGCAAGGCAGACACCTTACCTGTAGCGCCACCTCGCCGACCCCGCTACATGATCTTTTAGGCAGAGGAAATATGGTCAGAAAGGGCAAAATTCAAGTTTCCATGTCTCGATTAGCTATTTAAAAGTCCAGACAAGCTGGCTGAGTAGAAGCACTAAGGAGTGCTAAGTATACAAAACTCTGAGGAGAGCTCAATGTGAAGCTTTCTTCAATCTCCTTGATTATGGAGGGTAAGGATTGGGACTTTGGCCTCCTCCTATCTTCCTTAAGATACCAACTGCCCTGTGAGGACCACTAGCATGCCCTCTATAAGAGGCAATGAGCCCCATTTTTGTAATTTTTTCAAACCTCATCCATGTCACAAACCCCCTAGAGATCATTTTCCTCATTCTATACTAGAATTTATATCAAATGTGAATCTAGAGAGAGAAAAGCCTATAAGTAAAGCACTCTTTTCTCTCCCTCTCTCCCTCTCTCTCTCCCCCTTTCCTTGCTCTCTCTCTTTCTCTCTCTCTCTCTCTCTCTCTCTCTCTCTCTCTCTCTCACACACACACACACACACACACACACACACACACTTTTGGTTTTTGGAACACATCTAGAAGTTCTAAGAGCACTACTTCTGGTCCAGGTCAATGCTCTGAAGACAGTCCTGGCAGTTTCGGGGGAACCATTTGATGCCAGGAGTCAAAGTCAGTGTTCCCCAAAGTAAGGCATACAGTCTAATTCTTTCTATTTTTATTTTATTGGTTTGAGGTCATACCCAACATTGCTCAGGGATTACTCCTGGAACTGTATTCAGGGGTCACTCTGATGATGTTCAGGGGACCATATGGATGCCAGGGATCAAACTCAGGTTGGCCACATGCAAGGCAAACTCCTTACCTACTGTGCTATTGATCCTGCCCTCTAATCCTTTTTGAGTTATCTCCTGAATGCAAAAATCCTAACTTCTTTAAGTCTCACTTTTTTATTTATTTATTTATTTTTGGTTTTTGGCGTTTGGGTCACACCCGGCAGCGCTCAGGGGTTACTCCTGGCTCTAAGATCAGAAATTGCTCCTGGCAAGCCAGGGGGACCATATGAGATGCCGGGATTCGAACCACTGTCCTTCTGCATGTAAGGCAAATGCCCTACCTCCATGCTATTTCTCTGGCCCCTAGTCTCACTTTTAATATAAAAATAAATATTATGATTCAGGAATATTCAAGCTATAACAACAAGAAAGATGTTGATTCAAGAGGAATCATGATTCAGATTCATGACCAAAGGAAGGTGGGATGATTCATCAATGTTAAAATATAGAAATATTTTAAAGTCTCAGACAAAGTGCTAGAGAGATAGAATAGTTGGTAGGATGCTTTCCTTGCACACTACCAACCTGAAGTAGATCCCTGTCATTCTTTATGATTCCCACAAGCCTCCAAAAAGTGATTCCTGAGCTCAGAACCAGAAGCATTGCCTGAGCATTGCCAGGTGTGGCACCCTTTAAAAAATTTTTTTTAAAGAATCAGACAAGGAAAAAGCGAAAGAGTAGGTCATTTGTAGTGAAACACTGGAATTGGTTCAGAATATTTGTCTATCACCTATGGACAAAAGTCTTCAGACAGAAGATTGCAGTATGAAGCCAGTCTCTGTCTTAGACTGTTTATTTTTTACCTGAAAGTCAACACAGCAACTTAGAAGCAAGATGGAATTTATCTCAAAACAGATTCCTAGTTCTATAATACTGTAGCAAAAGTGTGGTCAGGGCTAAAGCAGTGAGACTGCTTTATAAACATCCTCCTGACTTCCTAAAGGGAAAGAATTTAAGAATAAATCAGATAAATGAAGTATGGAAAGTTGTTTTTTAAGATTAGATATACAATCACTTAAAGAAAGTAGTCTCTAAGTAAGACAATCTCCTGAGAGAACACATTCAGAAAGTTAGAAAACAGACATACTCTGAAGGATATTGTACTATTTCTACACCAATTTTTAATTTATATATAGGATGTATAGAAATGGAGTAACTCAGTAAGAGATAGAATATGTTTGAAATTTCAGACAAGAGGTAGATTTGGGGGCTATTGATTTCCTGAAATCAAGGTGTCACTAAAATTATAATCATATTTAATCATTTTCTGGAGTTGTCCTGGCAATTGTAAACTCATGTCATCAGTGAAGGTGATTTTATCGTGTAGATGTATTACAATGAAACTGCAAGTCATTCACTACTTTCTTGTCCTCCATCTTGAATTTGCTTGGCTACAACTGGCCCAGGGTCCTAGTATTCTCACTTTTTGAGGTGTCCAGCATCTGTAACACATTAACTCTTTTGTCAGAACATATTAAGTTTCCAGGCATTTGTATTCAAATTTACAAGAAAAACCTGATCCAGGATGGAAAGGGTGAGGACAGTGACCAACATTTACAAGGTAAAGGACAAGATATAGTAATTACTTGTTCTGGGCCAGAGATATAATGTAAGGGTTAAGGTACTTGCCTTGCATATGGTCCAACCAGATTCCATCCCCAACATATACCCTGAGACCTGCCAGAAGTGATTCCTGAGCATACAACCAGAAGTAAATCCTGAACACAACAGGTGTGGCCCCCAAACAACTAATTACTAGTACCTGTATAAGCACAAAGAGGTTTATTTAAAGGAGTAGCAGGATGTTGTTTTGTTGGTAAGCATTTCAATATCTGCATGAGGGAATATTTTCCATAAAAGGTAAAATTTTGATTCTATCCCCTTAAATCAGTAATGTATAACATTTGCATTAGCCATTCTTCTGTCTAAATAGGATCTTCCTCATAGGTTTGTTGTGAAGTTGAGATAGACTGTGTAAACCATGCAACTTCAAACTATGGCTCACGGGCCACATATTGTATTTGTTCCCATTTCGTTTCTTCACTTCAAAATAAGATATATACAGTGTGCATAGGAATTTGTTCATAATTTTTGCTTTTACTATAGCCTGGCCTCCAATGGTCTGAGGGACAACGATCTGGGCCCCTGTTTAAGGACCTGTTTGAGGACTGCTAATAGAGTTTAGCAACAGAACTAGATTCATAATAAATAAGCAAGATGTTTATAATAAAAATAATTTAATTATATACAATTCCATGAAAATCATTTTAATTATAGAAAATTCCATGCAAATGAATATATGTGATGGTTAACTTACAGGAATTGAAATACAGACCAGACAAAGTTAAAGTATTACCTCTTATCATTAGTAGAAAATTAATTAGAAGTCAAATAACAAATATTTCTGAAATGTGATTTCATAAGTATACAATTCATTTCAAATTTTTACCTTGTGTTTTTGCCTTGTGTCACACAGGGCAGTGTACAGGCTTTACTCTTGGTTCATGTTCAGGGATCACTCCTGGCAGTGCATTAGGTCTATACATGATGCCAGGGAATAAATCAGGATTGATTGCATGCAAAATAAGGGCCTTTTTTTTTTTTTTTTTTTTTTTTGGTTTTTGGGCCACACCCAGCATTGCTCAGGGGTTACTCCTGGCTGTCTGCTCAGAAATAGCTCCTGGCAGGCACAGGGGACCATATGGGACACCGGGATTCGAACCAACCACCTTTGGTCCTGGCAAGCAAACACCGCTGTGCTATCTCTCCGGGCCCCAAAATAAGGGCCTTAAGGGCCAGCAAGGTGGCGCTAGAGGTAAGGTGTCTGCCTTGCAAACGCTAGCCAAGGAAGGACCACGGTTCAATCCCCCGGCGTCCCATATGGTCCCCCCAAGCCAGGGGCAATTTCTGAGCACTTAGCCAGGAGTAACCCCTGAGCATCAAATGGTGTGGCCCGAAAAACCAAAAAAAAAGGGGGGGGGGCCTTAACCTTTATACTATCTCTATAGCACTCTAGTTCAAGTTTTGAGAAAAAGATTGTATTATGTAAGGTAAAATCATATTGGAAATACTGAAGTCTGGAATTAAAAAAAATGTTAGTGCCAAATCTGATTTGGAGGAATACAAATTAGAGCTCAGTCTATTATTTCACTGAAAAATGTTAACAATGAAGTGTTCTTACTCTGGGCTGAAGGGGTAGTACAGTGAGTAAGACCTTTTACACAGCCAACCCAAATTCAATCCCTGCTACACCATATGGTTCCCCCAAATTCCACCAGGAGTGACCCCTGAGTACATAGTCAGGAGTAAACCCTGAGCACCACCAGTTGTGTCTCCCCACCAAATAAAGCATGAAAAGTAAAGAATAAATGACCTTACACTATGTTTTCAACAAGGCATTCTGAAGAAGCATGATTCAACCAGAAAGGTTATCAAACTCATTCATAAAATGCACACTGGGTCTACCCTCTGTCATCTGAGATAGAGATGGTCTAGACAGTAACCAACACAAATCTGCAATGATCCCATCTCCACTACAGCCATGTCTAATGGGCAAGATTGTCCATTCCAGCCACACATTTTCCTACTGTTCAAGCTTTCTCCCCAATTGCCTCTATAAGTGTGATATTTATTTCTGGGAGATGCCTGTTTTATTCAGAGTAGATATGTTTTCTAGTCAGCAGATGCTTTCAAGTGGTAATTTAACTGTCAATGAGAAATAAATAAAAGGTGTTGCGAATTGTGTAAGATCCTAGCAATTCATGGAAGCTCTATCGTTCTTGAAAGTATCTCCCTTGCAGTTTGCTCAGTTGCCTGGGGAACTGCATCTTAATGTCACACATCAAGCAGTTCTTTCCAGAATGTAATTGTAGTTTTCTGATCCCCTGGTTAAAGATGTTTAAATGTTTGGCTTCTGGCAAATATTTCTAGCCTCATTCATGGCAGTGATGGATTTGAAGCAGTTTTAATAAATTTTAAAATCCCACAAACTTGTTAAATAACCAGAGAAATTACCTTATATAAATTGAAAATATCTTTATTACTAGAAGAGGTATTGAGGCTATATATTTGAATCTGCAATGACCTGAGATTTTCATGACTGTACTTGTCTTTTTCAGGCCAAAAACTCAGAGGCCAGCCATGATTTTCTCATCTAAGAAGTACAATCCATGAGTTAGAAGGTTTTTAGCAGTCACTGTTAGATAACTTAGTTGCTCAATATTCTCTCTCTCTCTCTCTCCCTTATATTAAAAAAAAATAAAATCTCTTGCACTGGAGTCATAGTACAGCATATAGGGCGCTTGCCTTAAATAGGTCAGTTCAGGTTCAATCCCAGCCTTCCTGGGAGTTCCTGAGTTCCATCAGGTGTGATCCTGAGTGTAGTGTCAGGAATAAGCCTTGAGCACCACCAGGTATGGCCCATAAAACCAAAAGTACAAAGAAAACAAAATAAAAATACCTCCAGTTTAGTTCAGAGATCCATGTGCCTGCACATAACCAAATGTAGCAAGAGTGGCCACATAAAAGTTCAAGAGTTATTAGCTGCAGGAGACCCTTCTGAAAAATAACCTTTTAATGGGGCCTGATAAGTGCTCAATTGTGTGAAAAAGAAACAACATGCCAAAAATGGAGTTACCTGGGCTATGCCCAACACTTAATAACTAGCCTATAGGAATGCTAATTGATGCATATTTGGGAATATACTATGGCGTTTCCCCCAGTAGTGATTGATAAAGTTACCATAGAATGTAGCAATCTCACTTTTGGGTATCTCCAAAGATTGTTTGTGTTAACACATAAACATTAATGTAGAGGAAAATGATACAATTCCACAGTTTATTCCCCATTCCCTAAAAAACATATGAAAATAAAGCTTAATAGTTCCCTGGCCCTTAACTTGCCTATTAAAAATATTCCATTTTGTATAGCTCCTTAGAGCTAGTTTTCACTTGTTACATGGGATGCTCTCTAACCTATGAGTCATTTAATAAAGCCAAGTAGATCTTTAAATATACTTGATTTGATTTTTATCATTTATCAGCTGAGAAAAGCTTATATTCCTTCTCTTGCCAGGAGCACAAAGGGCATTCTAGAAGTGGATGAGCCATCATGTGCTCAGGGGCCTACAGACACACCAGAATGATAGAACTGAAAGTAGAAGAACGCAAAGTTCACCAAAAATATCTGACTCATAGTTGAGCAGCTCTAGCTAAGAAGGATTCTTGGGACCTGAGAGAGAGAGTCTACAGATAGGGCATTTGCCATACACTACAGAACCTGGTTCCATCCCTGGTACTCCTTACTGTACCACCCTTCCAGAAGAGACCCCTGTGCACAGTGTCAGGAAAAAGGCCTGAACATGCCAGGTGTAACCCCAAAACAAAAATTACAAAAAGAATTCTTGCCCAGGGATGTAGCTCAGTAAAAGAGCACAGGTCTCTAGTGCATGATTAAGGAAGGCCCTGTGCTAGCTCACCAGCACCAATGAAAAACAGGAAAGAGAAAAAGAGGAGGAAGAAGAGTATGAGGGAGAAGAAGAGAACCTTTATATTTTGTGCTATCTTCTTACATTAGAGAAGCTCGTAAAATAAGGCTTAAAATAATAATTGATTAAGGCTTTTAAAATGATCATTTCAAATATTTGCTAAAATATGGGAACTTTAGTAAGAATTTTGCTGATAAACTAAATGGAAAATGTATGTCAGAAAGCACCTGATATTTGAGAGATCATATTATGTGCAAGAGTTTCAAAGCTTCCAAAGCAGTGCTGAGTAGAGGTGAGGGATGGCTGGGGTCTATGCTCAACAATACTTGGACAATCAGGAAGGATGGTTCAATGCTCAGGATCTTTAGTGTTGGGGACCACCAGGACTACCTGGCAGTACTGTGAAAGCATGCTCTCCAACTCCTGAGCTATCTCCCCAGCACTTAGCATCATTCTTTTGATGTTCATTTTGTTTGTTTTTATTATGTTCACAAAAAATAAAACCCTCCTTTAGGGCCAGAGAGAGAGCACAGTAGTAGGCTGTTTGCCTTGTAAGCAGCCAACCCAGGACCGACCTGAGTTTGATCCCTGGCATCCCAATATGGCCCCCGAGCCTGCCAGGAGCGATTTCTGAGCACAGAGCCAGGACTAACCCATGAGCACCGTGGGTGTGAACCAAAAAAACAAAAAATGGGCCCGGAGAGATAACACAGCGGTAGGACATTTGCCTTGCAAGCGGCCAACCCAGGACCAATGATGGTTCGAATCCCGGCATTCCATATGGTCCCTTGTGCCTGCCAGGAGAGATTTCTGAGCAAAGAGCCAGGAGTAACCCCTGAGCGCCACCGATGTGGCCCTCCCAACCCCTGCAAAAAAAAAAAAAAAAGAAAGAAAGAAAGAAAGAAAGAAAATCCCTCCTCTAAACCTTAACTCCCTCCATACCTTAGGTCTACTATTAATGTACCTGGTGAGTCTTCTTTCTGCTCTGTTTTGTATGCTTCTTCCTGCCATGTATTATTACACTGAATATTGGCCAAGTCATACTATGTTATTTTTTCTGACTTATTTTCTTTGCATAATTTCTCTGTTGATGTACTGTTATCTATCTGCAAGAGTATTATCTAGGAAACCAAACAATTTACAGTTAAATAATTTTTTGAGATCTAGTCCTATACAAAACTGGAATAGCAAGTGATCGCAAACATTTTTAATGTGTTCCATGTGCTAGACACAATTCAAAGAACCATAGTAATTAATTGAACCCTTGTCACATCCCTATAGTGTATAATTATCATTGTAATAGTTCTGTAGGTGGTAAACTATTATTTTAAGAACAAAGAAAGTACATATAAACTAGATAACTTTTTCAAAATCACACAAACAGAAATAGTGAATTACCGAACCATCATTAATCCAATGCTTCTACCTCTTAAATACTACTCTGGAATGTAGCTTTAGTAAAGTTTTATTAATTATCAGTATTATTACTAAAACCTTGGGCTTTGTGATCATTGCTATTGCCTTATATATATTTAATTTATAGTACTAGTTAAGTTTTTAAAATGCTTTCTTTACCATGCCATAAATATGTATGTATGTATAAATATATCTTCATATAGATATGTGTGTGTATATATTTGTATATATATATATGTATGTGTGTGTGTATATATATATATATATATATATATATATATATATATATATATATATCCTGTTGTTTTAGTTTTGGGGCCACACCTGGTAGTATTCAGAGCTTATTACTGGCTCTGTCCTCAGCGATGACTTAAGAAAGGGTTCTAAGGACCATATGTGGTTCCCAGTTTAGGTGCATGCAAGAAAAAAGCCCTACCTTCTATACCAGGGGTCTCAAACTCGCGGCCCGTGGGCCATTTGCAGCCCTCCCTACAACATTTTGTGACCAGCGACCGGCCTTCAAATATCGCAGTATTCGCGTTTATTCGTTTACCTAATAATTGCAATAAAAATCGCATTAGTAAGAAAAAAATCGCATTAAACATTCGCATACCCGGGCAGTTCCGTTCGGGATATGCAAATGTTTAATGCGATTTTTTTCTTACTAATGCGATTTTTATTGTGAATATTTGGTAAGCGAATAATCACGAATACTTTACGCCTAGCGCAGAAGTCATTTCCGCTGCTCCTGCCCGCTGTCCCTTGCATTATCGGAGGCCTAAGGGAGAGAAGTGAGACAAGTTTATTACAGAATTAGATTTTGTCATACCTTCATCAAGACTTCATCAAAGCCTGCAGTGAAGAGAAAGATTGATGACAAGCACAGACAATTTCAGGAAAAGTGGGAGACGCAATATTTCTTTGTTGAGCACAGGGGCATTTGCTCAGAGAAAGTTGCAGTGCACAGGAATACAACTTGAAACGCCATTATTCAACTAAACATGCTGAGGAAATTGCAAAATATCAAGGAAATGAGAGAGCCAAGCGGGTTGCCAGTCTTAAAGCATGTCTAAGGAGGCAACAAGATTTCTTCAAGAAAGCAACCAAAGAAAATGTTGCATCAGGGCCCGGAGAGATAGCACAGTGGCGTTTGCCTTGCAAGCAGCCGATCCAGGACCAAAGGTGGTTGGTTCGAATCCCGGTGTCCCATATGGTCCCCTGTGCCTGCCAGGAGCTATTTCTGAGCAGACAGCCAGGAGTAACCCCTGAGCACCACCGGGTGTGGCCCAAAAACCAAAAAAGAAAAAAAAGAAAAAGAAAATGTTGCATCAGTCGAAGCTAGTTACATGGTTAGTGAGATGATTGCTAAGGCAGGGAAACAATTAACAGAAGGAAAGTTTGTTAAAAAATGCATATTACAGGCTGCAAGTATTATCTGTCTGGAAAAGAAAGGTCAGTTTAGCAAAATCAGCCTTTCTGCCAACACTGTAGCAGAGCGCATTTCTGACATGTCAAGTGACATTTATCATCAACTGTGTGAGAAAGCCAAATGTTTTGATGCATATTCAGTTACTCTTGATGAGGGCACAGATATAACAGACACTGCGCATCTCACAATTTATGTCCGTGGTGTTGATTGCAATTTTGAATTGACAGAGGAGCTGCTCACAATATCCAATGCATGGCCAGACCACTGCTAATGAGATATTTCGGCATCTGTGTGATGCCATTGAGAATGCAGGTTTGCCATGGAAGAGGTTTGTTGGAATAATAACCGATGGAGCGCCATTGATGACAGGGAGGAAAAATGGACTGGTGGCACTTGTTCAAAAAAACCTTGAAGAGGAGGGTGTAGAGAAGACCATTGCTCTTCACTGCAATATCCATCAGCAGGCCCTTTGCAGTAAATGCCTGCCATGTGACAATGTGATGTCTGCTGTTGTGAAATGCATCAACCAAATCAGATCCAGGGGCTTAAAGCACAGGAGGTTCTGTGCTTTTTTAGAGGAAATGGAGTCAGAATATGGAGATGTGCTCTATTTCACTGAGGTACGTTGGCTCAGCAGGGGAAATGTCCTGAAAAGATTTTTTGAGTTGAGAGAAGAAGTGAAAGCCTTCATGGAGAAGGATAGGAATGCTGTTTCTGAGTTGAGTGATCACAAATGGCTCATGGACTTAGCTTTTCTTGTTGGCATCGCACATATGCTGAATGTACTAAACAAGATGTTACAAGGCCCGGGCAGCTTATCAGTGCTGCCTATGACAACGTGAGAGCATTCTCCACAAAACTTATGTTATGGAAATCCCAGCTCTCTCAGACAAACCTTTGCCATTTCCCAGCATGCAAGGAACTTGTAGATGCAGGCATACCATTCAATGGTGAGAAATATGTTGATGCTATTTTTAAGCTAGAGAAGAAATTTGATCACAGATTTTCAGACTTCAAAAAGCACAGAGCCACTTTCCAAATTTTTCTGGACCCCTTTTCCTTTGATGTGCAAGATGCCCCTCCTGTGCTTCAAATGGAGCTCATTGACCTGCAATGCAACTCTGATCTCAAAGCCAAGTTCAGGGAGATTAGTGGAAAAGCAGACATGCATGGGCAAGTTTTTAGAGAATTGTCCCCCAGCTTCCCTGAGCTTTCCCGAATGTTCAAGCGCACCATGTGCCTTTTTGGGAGCACATATTTGTGTGAAAAGTTATTCTCCACATTGAACTTCAATAAGTCAAAGTACAGGTCTAGACTTAATGATGATCATCTTCAAGCCATACTGAGGGTCTCAACTGCTTCCTCTCTAAAGCCAAATGTGGTTCAGATTTGTGAGAAGCGCTGTCAAGTCTCTGGCAGCAAGGAATAGGCAAAAGATGCCATGTTCTGAAGAACTGTTCATGATCTTCACTCAATGTTCTATTCATGTTCAGAAGAAATAATTAAAACTGTTAATAATGACCTTAGAGGAGTTTTTTCTTTTTTTAGGGTTTTTTTTTTTTGTGTGTGTGTGTGAAATCCCTTATGCGGCCCTGCCTCATCCCAACTTTGCCTCCTGAGGCCCCCAGGTAAATTGAGTTTGAGACCCCTGTTCTATACTATCTCTCCAGTCCCTATATATTTCTTCTAACCAATGGAGAGATAATTTCTAGATTCAGGTATCATAGTACTATGGAGGCCAGTTCATTATAAGAATAAAGTATGTTAACATTTCATGCTTTTTAAAATAAAATTAAAATATTGGAAGTACTTGTCATAGCAATTAGACAAGCAAAAGATATCAAAGGAATCCAGATAAAAAAGAAATAAGTCAAGCTCTCACTGTTTGTAGATATCATGATACTCTACAGAAGAAAATACAGGCAAAACACTCCATGACATTGAGACCAAAAACATCTTCAAAGAGGAAGCACCACTGTCCAAATGAGTGGGAGCAGTGATAAACGAATGGGACTACATTAAACTGAGAAGCTTCTGCACTTCAAAAGAAACTGATTGGGATACAAAGGCCACCCATGAAACAGGAGAAACTATTCACCCAATCCCCATCCAATAAAGGCCTAATATCTAAGATATACAAGGTGCTTACAGAATTAACATGAAAAAGACATCTAATCCCATCAAAAATGGGAGAAGAAATGAACAGACATTTCCTCAAAGAAGAAATACAGATAGCTATAAAGTAAAAACACATGGTTTGTGAGATCACCCCAGGCACCATGTTTCTAAGCCCAAGCAGAGGGGTCTGAAGAAGCTGGGTAGTGGTGAAAGATTCATAAATCAAGCCAATCAGGACAATCAATGAGTCAGTGGCTTCCTGTGACTTCTTTCTCCTGGTATGCAAGTGCCAATCTAAAAGTTTCTTTTCTTTATTATTCCAATACCCATCCACCAGGAGGGGGAATGTTGAGAATGAAACAAAAGTACCTATTCAATGGGCTTTTCATATCAGAGAAAGAGGTTTAAGGAAGGAGGAAGTTGAGGAAATACCTTTGTCTTGAGCTAATAGCTGGGTGTCATCTTACAATTCCACCCTTTTAATTTAAAACAAAACAAAAACAAATAAAAAAAAAGTAACAGAAGTTTTATTCTTCTTTTTTCCATCAAAGGCAAGAGCCAGGATCGAAACTTATAAAAGTGGTTGTTATTTTGCATAGGCACAGTAAAAGTGGGCTCTAATAGCATCAAAGTTTAAATTGTATACACCATTCTCAATAAAGCTGATTAACTTTTTCCATATCTTTGAAAAATTAGTTTCATAGACTTCTCTGAACATAAACATTAAAACCTTTTGCAAATACACTTAATTTGAAAATTTGTACATTCTTACACCAAGCACTGTGATACAAGTCTAGAACATCTGTGTTCCTTTTCATAAACTTCCCTAAACAAAAGCACAAGAACATTTCTGCATACATATATATGTACATATATGTAATTTGAAAATAACTTTGCTGAAACATTCTTTTTTACAATAAATTATTTTAATAAAAATTATTCATAATATTGTCTCAGAGGAAAAATTCCCTTAGCACTAAATTATACAAAATCTTATTGCACTTTCTTTCTTTACTAACAAATTTCAAGGTCTATTCAGTTTAATGATACTTCATATGACAAAATAAATGCCTTTTCTATTTGTTTAAAGAAATATATTTTTAAATGTCTATATGTCAATATTTAGAGGTATGTAATGTTGTTTATTTCTTTTTTTAATATATTTTTTATTTAAGTAACATGATCACGGTTGGGTTACAGTCACAAACAGAACACCCCCCTTCACCAGTGTAACATTCCCCCCTCCACCCTTCCCATCCCCTGCCTGTATTCAAGACAGGCATTCTAGTACAGTTATTTGTTTTTAAGTTCAGTAAATTGTATTTTTTCCTTAAAGGATAAGAGTAAAAAAGTATAGTAAAGGTGTGATAGTGGCAATTGCCGTTGTTTGCATAGGTCCAGAAAAATATGGGGAAAACGGAAAAAAAATCCTTGGCCTCACCCCAGAAGTTTATCAGCTTAAGACCGACTCTGGGTTCCAGACATACTAGTCTGTCCAAACCGAGTCATTCCCCATGGTCCCAGTGAAACTTTTTCATACTTTAGCTATTGTTGGTATCAGGTTCTTATATTTAAAGATTCTGGATTCTGTGCATTTCTTTCATCGATGTCAGGCTGATGTGGAGCATTCTCTAGTTTCAGCATACCATTAAATTCGGAGCAATCTGCCCTGCAAGCAGGCTGTTGCTGAGTTGTCTGGGTGTTGAGAGCACTCTTTGGAGTAAGTCAATGCCAAAGCAGTGGTAGGTCTTCCCTGGTAGAGGCTTGGATCCTGGTAATGTTATAGACAATTGTGGTTGTTTCCATAGATGGTATCCATTGTTCAGGGGTGTATGGGCAATGCCCATTCTTCTGAGACCTAAGCCAAATCATTATACCAATGTTCAGGTATAAGGCCTAACTGAATTACCAAATTTGTGTTCCCATCTCTATTAGATAAGAACATATGTATTATTTTCCCATTTTAATGTGCCTATGCAAAAGAGAAGCAATGCCACAAGATATTGTTGGTGCATCTGGGGACCAATGAATAAAGTCCAACATTCCTCGTAACTTGGTTCAACCATAAAATCTATACAGAGATACTCTTCTACCAGTATTGCTTATAAAACAGATCTCAAAGGGTGAAAATCAAACAATCAAATAACAAAACCTGTGGGCAAAATTGTCACTATATGAGGATGTTCGAAAAGAGTTATAGATGTTAAGGGAATACATCTGAGATATACAAAGGAGATACACGTATCCCTTTTATGTTTTAAAAATAGTCAAGAGGGAGGGTGTTGTTTCTGAGACACCACTTTGGTCTGTGATTTGGACAAGTGAAGAGCACATGGAGCCATATCCTCCCCGTGTGCTGAAACATTCTTATAAAGAATACAGTAATAAGAGTCTGTAGTATCCAAGTTCCTTTTCCATCGACTTATGTGGACAAAGATATTAGAATTTTTTTTGCAGACATAATTTAAGAATAAGTTGCTACATAATATACACAATAAAACATCACAGCAATTGAGAAACATTCACTAGGATAACTGAGAACTTTTAAAAAAAATCTAATAACTTTATGCATTTCCTCAGAACTGTGCAAACTAATATTAAACCACTAAAGTTGGAAACAAAATTATCTGTTTGAAGTTGGGCATAGAACAAAAGAATAGTATTAAGATCTATACAGGTAGAATACACAATTTAACCAGCAATAGAATGACTGATGCAAATAAGATCGAGAGCTTAACCTAGAAGAAAGTTGTAGGATATTCTGAAAACAGCTTCTCCTCAGTTTGGGTTCAGCTGGACTTGGATCCTCCATCTTCTCCATCCTCTTCTGTGTTAGGCTTCTGAGGTCATTTGGGACATAAAGGTCTTTGGTTCTTAAGCTGGAATCTAGGTGGGGGGACACCCTCATCTTCTGTCTTTTGTTCCTCCCCAAATGGAGCTTGCTCTTTGGCTTCTACTCCATCAGTGAACTCGATAAACTGCTGCAGGTTTGGGGGGCCAAGGTCTTCACACAGATTACTGTTGGTAGAAGAAAGGCAGTGGGTCTTTGCTTCTGGGATGCAGCTCAGAGTCTTCAGTTCTCTCCTCTTGACTGCCTGCTTCTGTCCTGCATGAGGATGTTTCTGCCACATTCAGAACATTGACCATGTGCACCAATGTTCTGGTGAAGGGCACTGCACAGTCAGTTCAATTTAAGGAGGTTGTTATAGTAATTAGTCACCAGAGGGTCAAGGCACTTACCATTGTTCGGGTTTTCTAGGGTCCCTGGTCCTGGGTTTCTGTTCAAATGCCAGTTAAAAAATAAAAACCTATTTTGTGAGATCACCCCAATATATACATGCTATGTATTTTAATTTTAATGCTCTTCTAGGCAAGTGTTTTTGTCATTTTCTATTGGGAATTGAGTTATTTCATAACTGTTTCTAAATCCCATGCAGAGGGGTCTGAAGAAGCAGGGTAGAAGCGAAAGATTCATAAACCAAGTCAGTCAGGAGAGTCAAGAAGTCAGTGGTTTCCTGTGGCTTCTTCCACCTGGTGTGTGAGCACTAAGCCAAAACTCACTTCTCTTTATTATACCAATTCTCATCCACCAGAAGGAGGAAGGTCAAGAGTGAGACAAAAATACCTACCCCGTGGGCTTTTATATATCAAAAGAAGAGGTTTCAAAAAGGAGGAAGTTGGGAGAATGCCTTTGTCATGAGTTAATAGCTGGGTGCAATCCTACAGATGACCAAAAGACACATAAAAAAAATGGTCTACATCACTAATCATCAGGGAGATGTAAATCAAAACAACAATAAAATATCATCTCACACCACTGAGACAGGCACACATCACAAAACCACAAGAACAACAAGGGCTAGCATGGATGTGGGGAGAAAGAAACTCTTATCCACTCCTGGTGGGAATGCTGTCTAGTCTAGCCTTTCTGGAAAACAATATGGTTTTCCTCCAAAAATTGGAAATTGAGCTCCCATATGATCCAGCAATACCACTACTAGAGATATAACCTAGGAACACAAAAACACCTTCTACAAAAATTCCTCCTGCTCTCCTATTTCATGGCAACATTATTTTCAATACCAAGAATCGGAAAGCAACCTAGGTGCCCAACAGATGAGTGACTAAAGTGATGCATCTACACAATGAAATACTGTGCAGCTGTTAGAAAAAATGAAGTCATGAAATGTGCCTATACAAGGATGGACATGGAGACTATTATGTGAGTAAAATGAATCAAAGGGATAGGGATGCACATAGAATAGTCTCACCCATCTGTGGAATATAACAAAAATGAAAGATCCCTCATACCAATAGAGTTGAGGGCTGGAAGGACCCCACCCTCATGATATGAAGCTTCCCACAAAGAGCGGTGAGTTCAGTGAGAGCACTAACTGCACTGACAACTACCATGACCATGATAATGAAAAAGAGAAGCAGAATGCCTGTCCAGAAGACAGGCAGGGAGTGGGGGAGGAAGGAAATGGAGAACATTGGTGGTGGGAAAGTTACACTGGTGAAAGGTAGTGCAAATTCAATGACTGAAGCCCCACTATGAACATTTCTGTAACCATGTTGCTTACAGAAATTATTGAAGATTAAAACAATTAAATAATATGTTCTAAGATTGAATCTTCAGTCTTTCAAGTGCCATCTGATGCTCATCATTGTCCTTATCATTTCCACCGGCCTGTATTAAAACTCTGTCCAGCCACTTACTAGAAGCTCTGCATGCAGAGGTCTGAGTAATATAGCACAGTGGATAGGGTGCTTATACTACGTCAAGCACTCCCACGAGCAATCCTCATGAACATAGTCATAAGTAAGCCCACAACACCACTGGGTATGGTCCAAAATTTAAAATATGTATTTTTTTAAATAGAAAGAAGAAAAAATTCTGCGAGTAAACTTGTGCAAGATCCCTAACCTCTCGAATCTTCAGTTCTATAACTTGCAAATGAGGCTAATTATCCTTCTTATAAAGTTGCTAAAAGGATATATATATATATATATATATATATATATATATATATTTAAGTACAGCACGTATTATCTCATTGACATAAATTCCCAGATTAAGGCCCATCTGAGATGGGATATTGGCTAGTGGGTGGCTCAGAGAGGGTCTTGAGTAGAGAGGGTACATTGCAGTCTTCTGGCATGTTGGCAAGATCAAATGGGGTGTGCTTTGGGTAATGATCTGCCAAGTTTGCATTTATGTATTGGGTATTTTTTTTGGGGGGGTCACACCCGGAAGTGTTCAGGGGTTACTCCTGGCTTCGTGCTCAGAAATCGCTCCTGGCAGGCTCAGGGACCATATGGGACACCGGGATTCGAACCAATGACCTTCTGCACGAAAGGCAAGCGCCTTACCTCCATGCTATCTCTCCAGCCCTGGGTATTTTTTTATATATATATGAATATTTTTATTTTGTAAAAATTAAAGGAAAGAACACATGCAAGGGCCTCTGCCTGTGTCTAGGTGATTTAGGTGATCTATGCATTATTTGTTATGTGTTACTCATTCTAGATGCTAAAGCATGTTGTATAACTGAGAAATCAATGCAAACAAAACTAACTTTTAAAAGTTTCAATAGTTTGTACTTTTTCAACATACCCAATTGTGACAATACAGTCAAATATAAGAAAATGAGAGAATTATTAAAGTCAAAGAAGGGAGTAACTGGAAGGTGTAAAAAATCACATATGATTGCACCTATATATGTATATATGCTAATTTGGTTTTCTTGTATATGTTTGTACTCTAGGTCTTATATCCTATTAGAAAGGTCTGGAATTTTTCTAATCTGTGATCCAGCCATCATTTAGGACGGCATGTATCTAATTTAAATTAAAATTGAGTTTCCACTAATAAAATAAATCAAAAATTTTCATTGAAAGCTGGGACAAACTAAGCCAAGCAAAGACCTGTTGATGTAATCAAATCCTGGTTAATGGCCCTTTTCCTTACAACTCACAGGAAAAGATACTTAAAAATAAATTTTCATATTATTCACTGCCCTTTCTCAATTTAGATGTGGAATTGCTATTGATTGGCATCATATCTTTCTGGGTGACAGCAATTGGAGGAGTCTAATAATAGGTCTGGAAGACAAGAAATATGCATAAACCCTAAATCCAAGTTTCCCAGACCAAAGCTTTCCATTGTGTCAAAACTAAATGACAACACCAAGAATTGGAAAATGTTAAAAGCATTGATAAAAAAGAAAAATATATTTTTCTGCAAAAGAATTTGAAAATGGGGCTGGAGCAGTGGCACAGTGGTAGGGTGTTTGCCTTGCACGCGGCTGACCATGGAAGGTCAGAGGTTTAATCTCCCAGCGTCCCAGATGGTCCTCCAAGCTAGGGGTGATTTTTGAGCACATAGCCAGGAGTAACCCCTGAGCGTCACAGTATGTGGCCCAAAAACAAACAAACAAACAAAAATCTGAAAATATGCTTTTCTGGCTTACCACAGACCCTAGGAAAACAGAATTTGATCTCTGTTATAAGCAGAGATAAATAGATCTACATGCGATAAATAAACAACACGGGTGATTCTAGGGAAGGCACTATAGAAATCCAGCAGAAATAACATCTCGTCCTTCTGTTATCCTAGAAACTTCCCCAAACCTTTGAGAGATAAGGGCAGTTGTTTCCATTTTACAGATGAAGAAATTGGCTTTGACTGGCAGATGGCCAGCTATTTGTTCAGCTGGAGAGAAGCCTAGAGCTTCAATTGGATGAACATACCATGCCAGTCTCATAGTTTAAAAGGACAGTTAAGATAGCAGTCATCTCTCCTCCAGATGTGGCTGCTACTCAAGAGAAAAGGTTGAAGGAGCTCCCTTCTAGCCTCCAATGAGGCCCTGGGAAACTCATTAACAACCATGATCTAGCTTCTCACCTTGATACCCTTCACTCATTTGTCTACACCCTGCTGCCTGTGTCAAGCCATGTTCCAGTGGAATATGTCCCAAGTTCCTTTTCATCAAAGTCAGGTAAAACTTGATTGAGAGGGGCCGGAGAGATAGCATGGAGGTAAGGCGTTTGCCTTTCATGCAGGAGGTCATCGGTTCGAATCCCGGCGCCCCATATGGTCCCCTGTGCCTGCCAGGAGCAATTTCTGAGCCTGGAGCCAGGAATAACCCCTGAGCACTGCCAGGTGTGACCCAAAAACCAAAAAAAAAAAAAAAAAAACTTGATTGAGAAAAATCCAGAAACTTGTGCCTCCCAGACTGTGGCAAAATATCTAGAATTATTATCATCTCTGCAAGGGAAACTGTGATCCTAATTCCTAGGTGAGGCACAGATAGCAAAGGATTCCCATGAACTCATACACACTGCAGAAATGTGGTCCTGCCCTCTGGAAATCTAACTGGGATCCAATATGTTTTAAATTCCCATAAATAGTACCTAAAGTCATAGGCAACTATTTCTGGGCTCATTAAAAAATTTCTTGCTGTTTATTTTTATTTTATTTTATTTTACTTTATTTTATTTTATTTTTGGGGGTTTTGGGTCACATCCGGCAGCGCTCAGGGGTTGCTCCTGGTACTGTACACCCTTGGCAGGCACGGTGGACCATATGAGATGCCTGGATTCGAACCACTGTCCTTCAGCATGCAAAGCAAATGCCCTACCTCCATGCTATCTGTCTGGCCCATTGCTTTTTTTTTATAATAATTAATTAATAATGGAAGAAGCTTTATTATTTGAAATCAACTGTCAGCATTTCAACTCTTGGTATAAATTCAATGAAAACAGCTGCATATTTAAATTAGCTAATATTCAACCATCTCCATCACTCACAGGGTGAGCCCCCAGCAGGGTGCGGCCGGCAGAATGCTCCCAGACAGCCCAGTGGGAGCCCAGTCCCACTCCTCCTCATAGCAAAAAGGACATGAAGAGTTGGAAGTTTGATCCCATCTTGGCAGCCACGACGTCCTTCCGGCCAGCGGCACTGCTTATTTTTAATTTAAATTTTATTGGTTAAAGTGTGGTCCCAGGGATTGAACCTGGATTTCCTGCATGAAAGCATGTGTTCAGCCCATTAAGTTATCTCTCTAATCCTTATTTTGAATTAATCCATTTATTATTATTATTATTATTATTATTATTTTAATTGGGAGCTGGGGAGCTTTAAAGTGGCATTTAGGAAGCCGAGGGCTCCACAGGAGACTCTCACTCAACCCAGTCATCTGTTCAATGCAAGGACCCAAGTCTGCCATGCTGCCCATCTGGCCCTTATATATATTCGATTTTTGATATTTCAGCCACACCCAGAAGTGTTCAGAGTTTACTCTTGGCTCTATTCTCTAGGATTACAATAGGTGGTAATCAGGGGACCATCTGGGTTGCTTGGGATCTAACCAGGGTCAGTCATGCGCAAGGCAAGTGCCTTATCTGCTATACAATTGCTCTGACCCCAATACAAAATTTTATTACAAAGAGCAAATCTTTCATTTCTCTAAAGGAAAAAAAAGTCTAACTGGTATTTGGGTTTTTTTTTTTTTCCTAACTGATATTTGTGTGGCTGCACTTACTTAGTGTCACCGTTTCCTGACAATCAATATGATTCTGAGCCTCTGGGCATAGTTTCCCAGCAACACACATCTTCAACCAATCCAGGTGAATTTCCTCTGTCACTTATGGTCACCTGGTTCCTGCATCAGTGGCTTTTCACAGCCATCCATAAATATTAGGCTTTTGGCTACTTAAGGGGAATAAGCAAATATTATGCTTATACACGATTCTTCTCTTAGGATTTGACAATACTGAACAAAGAAACATTGACTAAGGCTGTGCTATCTTGTAGAGGGCCATTTGGAAGGTAATTCTGTGGCATTTAAACTGGACAGAATAGGCTCAATCCAAGTGGGGAGGGTTGGTATAAAAGAAAAAGGAATGAGCCATCGGGATCCTCCACTGCTTTTGCTGATCAGAAATGGTCCAGGAAATAAACTGACTTCCTTGCATCAGATTAGCTTTGGCATTTTCTTTCTTTCCCCTGGCAAATATCCTCAAAGCAAAACAGTCAAGTTATTGCAACCAGTTAGCAAATAGTATATGAATGTTCCCTGTTTTAAGAGTAAATAGCCTTCACTCTAAATTCCCTTCATCCTTTCAAGTATGATTTTAAAGATTTTATGTTGTTTGAATCCCTACAGAAATTTCCCTTGATATCCACAACATGCCGTTTATGGTTGCTAAGCACAGTTATCATATTTTAAATAATGATGTATATTTCGTACTTAAGAAATGAGACTTTCGGATGGGATTTAAATGAACCATAATCTCACCATCATGTTAATAAATTTGCTGTATTTATTGTAGTTCCGAATTTTTTATAATTTTGCAGAATTATATTTCAATGGCCCAAATCATCAACAGCACTGCTTGGGAGTTACCTGCATCTTCCAAGCTGCCAACACACACATGCACACATGTGTGATGTAAGGTCAGTGCCTCTCACATGCTAAGTAATCAATAAATTCTACTGATAAGAGAAGTTTATGTTCAAACAAAATTCATTTCTATTAAGTGGAAAGGAAGTATTGGACTTGCCTATGTTGAATCAGGTTATGATTTTAGCCCATGTGTGGGAGACAGTCAAATGTCTTAATGTCAGCCTCTGGTATAGCAGTGCCACCCTAGCCTTTGTCAGGCACTGGCAACCTCCCTCTAAGACAGTCACAGACCACAGCACAGACAGTCTCACTCTCCACATGGCCCACTCAGTGCCTCCGGGCAAGCCTTGCTGACCTGCTCTTCTCAATTGTCAAGCAAATCTGAAAGCTCTATCGGACAACACCGGATGCTTTCCTGCAAAGAGCAAGACATGTTATTTTTAATTTAGCTTTCAAATGTCTAAATCAGATCCCAATGTGGGTTCCCAATGTTCCCCATGGAACCCACATTTGTAATTTACTATCAGCTATTTTTTCCAATAACACAGGAGAACGGGGAAGGAATCAGAAAATCGTACCTCTCTGGAAAAAAATCTTTCCTTGTGAAGACATCGAAAAGCTTAAAGAGTGCTGGATATTAGGGGCCGGTGAGATAGCATGGAGGTAGGGTGCTTGCCTTGCATGCAGAAGGACGGTGGTTCGAATTCTGGCATCCCATATGTTCCCCCGAGCCTGCCAGGAGCGATTTCTGAATGCAGAGCCAGGAAGAATCCCTGAGCCCTGCCGGGTGTGACCCCAAAAACCAAAACAAAACAAAACAAAACAAAACAAAGAGTGCTGGATGGGATGCCAGGATTTGAACCAATGACCTTCTGCATGAAAGGCAAATGCCTTACCTCCATGCTATCTCTTCGGCCCCAGACTGCTGGATATTTAATGCAAGGATTAAGGTATTTTTTTCTGCAAGCATTCAAGCCCAGTTCAATTTCCAGTCTCCCTTATGGTACCTTTAGTGCTGCCAAAAGTAAACCCTGAGCATAGAGTCAAGAGTAAGCCCTGAAAACTGCCAAGTGTAACCCCAAACCTTCCAAATAAACAAATCCTCTGAGTCATAAAAAATAAATGCTTAATGGTAACATTCTGCTACTCCCTTAAACAAACCTCTTTCTTTAAGGACTAATAACTGCTGCACCTTGTCCTTTAATGTGTCAACATTGATCACTACCTCCTTTTTATCTTGAATCAGGTTTTTCTCGTAAGCCTGTACAATGGCTGGAAACTTAATATGTTCTACCAAAGGAAATAATGTGTCACAGATGCTGGGCACCTCAAAAGAGCCCAAGACCAGCTGAGCCAAGTAAATTCAAGATGGAGAACAAGTAAGTGATGGCTGACTTCCAACTTCATTAAATGCTCATTGTTAACACATATCTTCGTGATAAAAATCATCCTACTGCTTCCATGGCTGCTTCCAGTTGCCATGGCAGTGCCAAAAAGTGAACATAAATATGGTTAGAATTTGGATGATATCTTGACCCTGAAAAATCAGCATCCCAAACCCTCTCCTTGAAATCCTATGCATTTGGGGGCCGGAGAGATAGCAGTGGGAGAGCTTTTGCCTTGCACTTGGCCAAGACAGACCAGGGTTGGATTCCCGGCATCCCATATGGTCCCCCGAGCCTTCCAGGAGAGATTTCTGAGTGCAGATCCAGGAGTAACCCCTGAGCGCTGCCACATATGTCCCCAAAACAAAACAAAACAAAACAAAAAAAGAAATCCCATGCTTATGTTCTACTCCTTATTAATTTATACATTTTTTTGTACCATATAACCTGGAAACTTGTGTAGAAACAGTGCTAATCTAAAGTATGCCCACACTCACACACTTGTTTTTAATAAAATAAATGTCTTACTTAGAAATAGCACTGCTCTCTTTAGAATATGCCAGCACATTAATTTTTGAGCATATGTCTTTGTTTTTATAAATGATTTTCTGTAATTAATTTCTCTATCTTGTTCTCCTTTTGGTATTATATATTTACTTATAAACATATAATTATATTAGATATTTAATTAATTTATCTTATGAGACTAGGGGTGGAAGAGATCAGATTTAAAATCATAAGAAAATAAAAACTTATAATATGGTAATTGTATCCAGAGATATTAGAGATGAGGGGCAGGAGAGCCAGTGTATGGTAGGAAGCCTCCAACAAATAGCGGGAGAGAAGAGTGGAGTTAGGGCAGAGAAGGGACCACTATGACACTGATAGTTGGAAAGCATCACTCTAGACAAGAACTGGGTGCAGAAAGGCGATAAAGTGATAGGCATGATAGTCCTCAGTGACAATATGCAAACCATAATATCTAAAAAGGAGTGGAGAAAGAAAATAAGAGGTGGGAAGGTTGCATTGGTGTAGGGGTGCGACCCCCGGGGACCCCGGCCCGCAGGGTGGATGAGGGTCATGAAGTTATTCATGAGTTACAAAGAGAATTACCGGCCTGAAAGAAAAGAGGGGCTGGGAGATAAAGAGACTCAAGGTGAAAAGTTCCGATCAAGAGTCCAAGTTTATTGAAGAGGGGGCTAGTTTTTATAGCAAGCATGAGCACGTTTTCAGACAAAAGAGGGGAAGGGGTGGTTCAGTACTTTTCCACCATAATATTCCCATACATCACATATGTCAGGGGGGTTTTTAGTGAGTTATACGTTTACTAGCAGTGATCCTACTTTTACTATACTTTTACTATAAGTGATCCTGTTATACATTAACTATAAGTGATTCTGGGGTGCTCTGTTCTGTTAACAATGCTACAGATCTAATCTTAACTTGTAGCCTTTACATAGCATGTTTGTTCTTTATCCATTTACCTCTGGTAAAAGCTTTTTTTATGGTTAGCTTTTTCTTTTTAGGTTCATGGGGGAAGTGCCACCAGTAACCTGTCACGTACACAGACTTTTTGTCTTCTCAGGCATCAGAGACTCCATATTGCTCTCTAGTTAAAGGGCCTCCAACATAGGGGTGGTGGTTTTTTTTTTTATAACTGTAACCCAACAACAAACATGTTTGTAATCATGGTGCTTACATATAGTATTTAAGAGAGAGGGGGAGAGAGAGAGATGAGAGAGAGAGAGAGAGAGAGAGAGAGAGAGAGAGAGAGAGAGAGAGAGAGAGAGAGAGAGAGAGAGAGAGAGAGAGAGAGAGAGAGAGAGATGGGGCTGGAGCGGTGGAGCAAGTGGTAGGGCATTTTCCTTGCACAGGTCTAACCTATGATGGATTGCTGTTCGATCCCCCAGTGGTGTTCCATATGATCCCTCAAGCCAGGGGCAATTTCTATTTTTTTGTTCGTTTGTTTTTTGTTTTTGGGTAACACCCAGCCAGTGATCAGGGATTACTCCTGGCTCTACTCTCAGAAATCACTCCTGGCAGGCTGGGAGAACCATATGGGATACCGAAATTCGAACCACTGAGCATGCAAGGCAAATGTCCTACCTCCATGCTATCTCTCCAGCCACAGTAGAGGTGATTTCTGAGCACATAGCCAGGAGTAACCCCTGAGCATCACCAGGTGTAGCCCCCCCCCCAAAAAAAACCAAACAAACAAAGAATGAGAGAGGAAGGGGGAATGTTTACTCTTTAGGCAGGGGAGAAGACAGGAGGAAAACTAGGGACATTGGTAATGGGAAAGAAAAAAGAAAAAAGAAAATCTCATAAGACAATATACCTTTATGGTTTGTTCTTGAATTCTTTTCTATGACCAAGTCAAATGCCTGGACTCCTGAGAACAGCTAAAAGGTTTAGCCTACCTAGACTTTTTCTACTACTAATGCAAAATGCTGAAATGTCTTGACTGAAAAAATAAAAGACCTTTTTTTAGTCATTTTTAACAAATACTTAATTTTGGTATTGGAGCAATAGTAGAGCAGAGAGGGTGCTTGTCTTGCACAGCCACCCCATGTACCATCCCCGACATCACATATGCCTCCTGAGCACCATCATGAGTGATATCTGGTGTGGTTTAAATATTATTTTTAGGGGCCGGGCGGTGGCGCTAAAGGTAAGGTGCCTGCCTTGCCTGCGCTAGCCTTGGACGGACCGCGGTTCGATCCCCCGGTGTCCCATATGGTCCCCCAAGCCAGGAGCAACTTCTGAGCACATAGCCAGGAGTAACCCCTGAGCGTCACCGGGTGTGGCCCAAAAACCAAAAAAATATATATATATTATTTTTAAATTCTTTTAAATAAAATAGGCAGCACTGGAGAGATAAATCAATGATCTAGGGAACCTCTGCTTTACATGCAGAAAACCTGGGATCAATGCTAGCATTGCATGTTCTCTCAATCACTGTCAGGAGCCTCCCAGACCCCTCCAGGAGTGATCCTAGAATGTGGAAAATGGACCATTGAGCACAGCCCGGTATAACTCCCCTCCCCCCAGAAATGTACTTCTAAAAAAAGTAAATTTTTTTCATGTGTAGTGGCCATCTTTATTTATTTTTTTAATTAATATCTTTAAACTCCTTGATTACAAACATGATTGTGGTTGGGTTTCAGTCACGTAAAGAACATCCTCCTTCACCAGTGCAACATTCTCATCATCAATGTCCCAAATCTCCCTCCTCCCCATCTCACCCTCACCTGTACTCTAGACAGACTTTCTACTTCACTCATTCATTCACATTGTTAGGATAGTTCTCTATGTAGTTATTTCTCTAACTGCACTCATCACTCTTTGTGGTGATCTTGATGTAGTGAGCTGGAACTTCCAGCCCTCCTCTCTTTTGTCTCTGAAAATTATTGCAAGAATGTCTTTCATTTTTTTTTTAAACCCATAGACGAGAGAGACTATTCTGCGTCTCTCTCCCTCTGACTTATTTCACTCAGCACAATAGATTCCATGTACATCCATATATAGGAAAATTTCATGACTTCATCTCTCCTGGCGGCTGTGTAATATTCCATTGTGTATATGTACCACAGTTTCTTTAGTCATTCATCTGTTGAAAGGCATCTTGGTTGTTTTCAGAGTCTGGCTATTGTAAATAGCACTGCAATGAATATATAGGTGTGAGGAAGGGATTTTTGTATTGTATTTTTGTGTTCCTAAAGTATATCCCTAGGAGAGGTTTCACATATATTTTAATTTTGTTTTTTTGGGAGAAAAAAGTGCAAATCTAACTCCAAATCTATTAGTAGGGTATGGTACAATAGTAATACCTCTCTTCTTCTTGCCTTTCTGGACTCTTGATTGACTTTTCAACCCTTTGAAATACAGATTTGCACTTAATCTGACCACATTCTCAAGTCTCAATCCTGAATGAGATTCCACAGGATAGACTGCCCCTCCTGGGCCTAGTTCCCAGGCTACCTACTCAGCATGTATTCTATAGAGCAGAACAGCCACAGAGGACCACTAGGGAGTTTACTAGATAGACATGAGGGCAGACCCATGTCCTCGTTTAGACCCTCTTTATCATACTGTGCAATTTAACAAGCTTCTAGGTGATTCATAAGCTAATCTAGAGAAACACTCAGTATCTTTGCTGCCTAGTTTCATTGGACTGTCCAGTTTTGTTTACTTCCCCAATTTATTAAATTATGTCATGCATGTGTGTCCCCAAACCCTTTCCCTTCATCACTGATTTTGTGAATTTACTTCTACTTTTCATTTCTTGTACATTATTTAATGATATGGTCTAGAGAGGCAAAGAAAATTTTAAGATCAGTAATTCATCAAGACACTTGATAGTTTTCAGACACAAACCACTGGAGGAATAGATAATTTTGTTGCAATGTCCTTCTATTTGTTTGCTTCTCTATAGGTTTTGCTGCTATAATCTCTCAGAGCACAGATGTTAAGGGGGTGGAGAGGCAGATTTTTTATGATCTGGATGCATAGTCCTCTTGGGAGTCTGCCGATGTCTGCTAGTTGGTGACTTTCCACCTGGAAAACACAAACACTGCTTCCTGTGATGCTGCTGGCTGCCATTCTGCCAGAAAGATCCACACTTTGAAAAGGCCAATTGAAAAATCACAGTGAAGACATCTCTAATAGAACCTTTTAGTAGAGTCAAATACAACCACATTTCTGGGGCTAGAGCAATAGCACAGTGGATGGGGACATTTGCCTTGCACACAGCCAACCAAAGCTTGATCCCTGGAATCCCATATGTTCCCCCAAGCTAGCGAAGAGTGATTCCTGAGTGTAGAGCCAGGAGTAACCCCTGAGAGCTGCCAGGCATGGTTCCCTCAAAAAATTTCCTTGTTCTGGGTGTATTTTTATTTTTAAAATGTATGGAATGCTTCTCAAATTTCTGTGTCATCCTTGTGTAGGGACCATGCTAATCTCTGAATTGTTCCAATTTTAGTATATATGCTGCTGAAGCGAGCACTATATTTTTATATTTAACATTACAACTGCTACTGTATATCTGTCCCGGCCAGTTACCCAAGTATTTGCAAAAATTAGCTGCAATGTTAAAAATCTTTCACAGTTGGTTGAACCAAAACTGATGAGAAAACCAACTTTCTCTGATCTTTTCGCCGTTTTGGAACTCTGAGTTTTATTAGGGTGAAAATGGTTTTCAATAAAAATTATACCATATAGTCTTTTACATTTTTATTTATTTTTATTTTAATATATAATTACTTTAAGCACTTGATTACAAAATTGTTCATGGTTGAGTTTCAGTCATAGAATGTACACCATCCTTGACCAGTGCAATTTCCTACCACCAATTATATCATGTAGGTTTGTGTTTTATTTTGGTGCAGAAACTGAACACCTAACAAAGTGACATTAATGAGTGGGTTTCTTGTTTTTGGAGTTTTGGGTCACTCAGAGCTTTTCCTGAATCTGCACTTAGTAATCACTCCTGATGAGACTTGCTATACCATATGAGGTGCAAGGGATTGAACCAAGTCAACTGCATGCAAGGCAAAAGTACCCTACCTATTGTACTCTGTCCAGCCCTTATTGGGTGGTTTTAACATTTTATTATTTAATTAGTGATTTGCAAAGTTATTGATAGTTAAGTTTAGGCATTCTATTTCAACACCAATCCCACCACCATTGTTCCTTTACTTCCACCAGTGCTCCTATACTCCACCTCTCTGTTCACTTTCCTTTCCCCTTGCTTACCATCTTGACAGGCACACTACAAAATTTGGTGGCTGCTGCTTAGCTCTCATGTTTTCAGTGTTGTTGTGTCTGTGTTATGTATATATATTTATATATATAACATATATATACACCTTATATATGTTATATATATAAATATATATGTTTATATATATACGTTATATATATAAACTTAACTCTCTCACATAACCAGCACAACTCCTCTTCCCCCCATTACTTACTTCTCTTTGTCATCTTCTTCCTTCCTTGATTTCTTTCTTTCTCTGTTCTCCTCCATAAGCTCTAGGGTCAAAGTTGATCTCTAGGCATTTCTCCTTTACTACATTCTATTTCACCATCCAGTTATTCTATAGACTGCTTATGTATAGATAAGTGAGATTATCCTATTTGTATTTCAGCTCTGGCTTACTCAACATGGTATTTTCCAGTTCCAATTAGCTAGCTGTACAATGCATGATTTCCTGATTCTCTGTGTGGCAAAGGTGGAGAACTACTGGCCTACATAATGGAGACATTTACTGTTTACCTTTAACCAGAAGCTTAGAAGTGGCCTGATAAGCAAAGCTGGGAGATTCAGTAATAATATCAAGATATGATTGAACAAGTTGAATGTTTAGAAGTTTTTATTTTCAGCAATAGTAGCAAAGAGAAGCGAACTGACAGAGAAAGAGATGTTCAAAATAAAATAAATCATTTTCTGCTGTAGGCCCGAGTGGTTGCCATCGGAATTAGCAAGTTTATGAAACCCGGGAAGGTGGTCCTGGTGCTAGCCAGATGCTACTCAGGACGCAAAGCGGACATTGTTAAGAACATTGATGATGGCACCTCAGACCGCCCCTACAGCCATGCCCTGGTGGCCGGAACTGACCGCTATTCACGCAATGGGATAGCTGTCATAGCCAAGAAGAAAATCGCCAAAAAGATCAAGTCTTTCTTGAAAGTATGTAACTATAATCACCTTATGCCCACAAGGTACTCCCTGGACATCCCTTTGGACAGAACCATTGTCAATAAGGATGTCTTCAGAGGCCCTGCTCTTAAGCGCAAGGCCCGCAGAGAGACCAAGGTCAAGTTTGAGGAGAGATACAAGACCACAAGAACAAGTGGTTCTTCCAGAAGCTGTGGTTTTAAATGTTTTGTTTCCATCATTAAAAACCAACCAAATAAATAAAATAAAATAAATCCGGAAATAAATGCAAAGAGAAAAAAAGCAACTCTTTAGGCTCTAATAACAGATGGTGAAATGAATCATAGCAGTAAAAACTCCCAGGATATATTATTTTTAGAAGATATCGTAATTTTTTTCAAACTCAAAGAATCAATAACTGATGCATATATATATATATGTGTGTGTGTGTGTATATATATTGGTTTTGAGGCCACACCTGGTGACGATCAGGGTTTACTCGTGGCTATGTGCTCAGAAATCGGTCCTGGCTTGGGGGTATATATGGGATGTTGGGGATCAAACCCAGGTCCGTCCTGGGTCGGCACGTGCAAGGCAAATGCCCCACCACTGTGCTATTGCTCCAGTCCCTTGATGTATATATTTTGAAGGACAAAAATGGACTGTAAGGCTGGAGCAATGCACAGTGGTAGGGTGTTTTTTGCCCTACATGTGGCCAACTGGATCAACTTGGGTTCAATCCCCGGTATCCCATATGGTCCCCCAAGCCTGCCAGAGCAATTTCTGAGCACAAAGTCAGGAGTAGCCCTGAGTGCTGCCAGAATGTTTACTTCAGTTAGCAAGAAGCACTTCACTATATAATTTTTGTTATAAAAACCTGAACTATAATAGGATATATGACAAATTCATCTTTTTGGTTTGTGCACCTGTGTTTACTTGAAGACGTTTGTTGTTTAAATTATTGGTTTTCTAATAAAGTTGATTTTTTTTCTTGCTATCCCTCCATTCTTCAACAAATTATTCAGTGGCTTCAAAGTGGTGACAATTTTTCTTGGTATATTGATAAAAAATTGCACAGATTATCCAGTCGTTGGCTCAGAAGCCTTTATCAATGTCAACAAGAGAAACATATTGATTACCTTGTTTAGGAGAGGCATTTTGCCAGGCCCTGAATATGAAAGGAAAAGAAAAAGAAATCACATCTACTTTTGAAGTGCTAATAACACTTTTGGGAATCAGGAATATAAATTTTCTCCCATTAGTTACAAATGCCACATTAGAATTTTTCACTGTCAGCTGTTGGATAGTCTCCACTATATTTAATTCCCAGGTTCCTCCAATGTTTACAACTCTAGAATACTAAAACCAAGATTGCCATTAAAACAATTCATCTGACTTACTCATATTTCACTAGTACAGCCTACTTTTCATGTATGTACATAAAGTTCTGTGTATTTTATCAAATGTGAAATCACCATAAGACTGGCTTTTAACTCATTATCGATTCTTCCCTGTCTCATGTTTAACTCTGATAATCACTCATCTGCTCTTCATCTCTGCTATTTCATGGAGGTTATAGAAATGGTTTTATGCAGTATGTATCTTTGAGATTGGACATTTTTTTAATTCAGCATAACTGAGACTGGATCTTTTTGCTCAGCATAATTTTCCAGAGGTTAATCCAAATAAATGCAAAGAGTTTGCATCATAAATAAATAATAAATCAAGGCTACAGTTTGTTCCTTTTTGTTGCTGAGTAGTAGTTTGTTTAACCAGTCAGCCATGGACAAACATCTGATTAGTTTCCAGTTCAAAGCTATTAAGAATATAGCTGCTCCAAACACTTATGCACAAGCTACAAAGTGAAAAATAAGTTTATTTTTTGGATAAATTTTTTGTTGTTGTTGTTGTTTTTTGGGTCATACCCGGCAGCGCTCAGGAGTTACTCCTGGCTCTATGCTCAGAAATTGCTCCTGGCAGGCTCAGGGGACCATATGGGATGCCGGGATTCGAACCACCGACATTCTGCATGAAAGGCAAACACCTTATCTCCATGCTATCTCTCCGGCCTTTGGATAAAATTTTAAAAGAGCAAATGTTGGTTATATAGGAAAGTTGCTTTAGCTTGAAAAGAAACTGAACAATTCTCAACATTTGGCTGTGCTAGTTTATGTAGCACTAGCTATGTATGTGGGACCTAAATTTTTCTGCATCCTCAACAGCATTTGATGTTATCACTATTTTTCACTTTACCTATTCTAATAGGTCACATTGCAGCTTTTGAGTTCCTCTAACGGATGATATTGAACACTTTTTTCCATGTGTTTACTTGCCACATATAAACTCTCATATTAAAACTTCTTATAGTTTAAGTAATATTGTTGAAATAGCGCTTGAGTTTTGGTGCTAAGGAGATAGTACAGTGATTAAGGCACTTCGTTTGCATGTTCCTGACCTGGGTTTGACCCCTAACATTTCATGATTCCCTAAGCACCACCAGGAGTAATTCCTGAGTGCAGAACCAGGATTACGCTCTGGGTATCACTGGGTGTGACCACCCCTCTTCTGCCTCCCCCAGAAAGAAGCCTAACAACAACAACAAAAAAGACAAAATAGTGCTTAATTTTCTTTTTTTTTTTTTTTTCCAGAGGGGTGTTTGGGTCACACCTGATGATGCTCAGGGGTTACTCCTGGTTTTATGCTCAGAAATTGCTCCTGGCAGGCACAAGGGACCATATGAGATGCTGGGATTCGAACCACCATCCGTCCTGGATCGGCTGCTTGCAAGGCAAACACCCTACCGCTGTGCTCTCCGGCCCCTTATTAATGATAGTTACATTCCACCATTAACAAAAGCTTTACACCACAGTCCTATGTCACCTCGGGTCTGATCTTCATTCCTGGGATCACTTCCAACATTGATAAATTTCATAAAGGCCAAGCACTTATCATTGCTTGATACCATTCCCTTGTTTTGTCTGTTACCAGATTTATCATATGGCATTTGGATTTTTTGTTGTTTTCTTGTTGTTTTTGGACCACACCCGGTGATGCTCTGGGGTTACTCCTGGTTATGTGCTCAGAAGTTGCTCCTGGCTTGGGGAACCATATGGGACACTGGGGGATAGAACCAGGGTGTCCTACAGTTGCCGCGTTCAAGGCATACGGCCTACCGCTTGTGCCACAGCTCTGGCCCCTGGTATTTGAATTTTTGTTTGTTTTTTTTTTTTTTTATTTTTAATGAGACCAATGTGAATTACAAGTCTTTTACAGTTGTATTTCAGGTACATAGTGACAGTGAATTAGGGCCTTTCTCCCCACCAGTGTTGACCTCCCTCCGCCATAGTTCCCAGAATGGCTCCCATACCTCCACCCTTAGCCCCCTCAACTGCTAGTCTAACAGCTCCCTTTTGTGTATAGTTTGTTGGAGTTTGTGAGTCTTGATTCTATTGTCATTGGCTTTGGTTTAAGTATTTAGGTCTGATCATTTTTCCCCCCCACTCAATGTTCCTGAGACCACTTGGCCCCTGATCCTATCCACTTTCTTTTTCCTTTTTTCTCAATTTGTAGAAAGACAGAAATAAGATTATTCATGTTCTATATGTTCTATGGTTCTGTAATGGTATTTGTTCTATCTCTGACTTAAGTTATTAAAATGCCTTTCAGTTCTATCCATGTACCAGACGTTCATGAACAATTTTTCATTTTATATTTGGGCTGTTTCATTTTATTTGCTGAGTTTGAACTCTTCCCACTAAAGATGCCTAGCTATTTTTTAGTCATCTGCCCTATCATTTCATTTGAAGGAGAAATGACATAACCAAGTCTTTATCATATAAAACCATATTAAGACTCCTCCCTTTCTAGATAAAACACCAATTTCATTCCAGCTGTGGATTACTACGTGGTCAGGTTTGAACTCAGGGCAAACATTCTCTGCCACTAATTTGTTCCATACTATCCTTTGAGAATGAATTAACTTGTCATCTTTCTTTCTCTGAGTCTTTGTTATCAGAACCACAAAAAGCATCTGTGATCATGTGGACAAGATGAATTTTGAGTTTTATTCTCATATCCCCTTTTCTAATTATATTGGTTCCCACTGCTTGATCATTTCTCCACTTCTCCAAACTCTTTCCTTTCCCTGTGATAGTCATGAGTGTCTACTGACAAAGCAGTTCAGTTACTCAGTTTAGCCGATTCTCGGTCCAAATTCCAAGTATCCAAAATTAGACTCCTGAATCTTTGGTGTGGTGGTGAACTTGCAGTGCAACTGTGGTGTAGGAAGGTAACCAGTGAGACTGAGTTACTCATCTGGGCACAGCTTATGCAGGATCTTTGGGAAGTTCAGAGCCAAAATACACTGTCATCTTCATTACAATGACCATATGGAACAGAATCAGAAAAATTCATGAGCTCCCAGTCATAAAGCTATAGTGGAAGAAGCAAAATAAAATCTAAGCCTCTCAAGATCCAGTTCATGTATTATACACACTATTTTAATCATTCCATCAATATAATTCCAGGTTTCTTGGTACATGAATTTGATTTGCACACCTATGTATAACACAGGGGACACACAAGAGGAAAGCCTAAAGAGGATTGAGTTATGTTATTATTCATTCTTTACTGTATTAAGAAGTGATGAGACAACACAGAGCTGAAATGCCTTGCCAACAGATTAACCAATATTGAAAACATGGAGGACTCATTGAGGGTTTTGTCTGGTGGTGGCCAGACAGAACTGTCAGTCTACATCAATAGGAAGAGGAAAGTCCAAAGACTGTGGATATGTAAGGCTGCAAATATAAACAATGGTTACATGGTCTTGGTAGTGGTATGGGAGCTGGCCAGGTGCCCAGTGCACGGATTTTAGGAAGGGAGTCTGCATTCAGTAGTATATCCTAAGTTGCTTTCAGTCTCACAAAAAATTATTTCCAGTACTTAAAATCATTGCAGAATTACTGATACTAAACTGAAGAAAAAAAATCCTATGTAGGGGGTCAAAGCGATAGTACTTATAATGGTTAGGGCATTTGACTTGCACACAGCTAACATGGGTTCAATCCCTGGCACCCCATATGGTTCCCTGAGCCCACTAAGAGTAATCCCTATACAAAGCCAGGAGTAAGCTGAGCTCTGCCAGGTATGCCCCCCCCCCAAAAAAAAAACCCAAAAAAATCTCTGTGTAGTAGATATTATTTTAACTTTACAGATAAACTTTAACTTTAGTAGGTATTGTGCTGCATTTTCAAACCCAAATAGCCTGGCTCTAAAACATGTCCTTGGGGCCAGAGATAAAGCACAAGGGTCAAAGTGCTTGCCTTGCACATGGCCAACACCAGTTTGATACCTGGCACTGTATCTGGTCCCAAACAACACCAGGAGTGATCCCTGAGCAGAACTAGGATTAAGCCCTAAGAAGAGCAGTATGTACCCCTCCATCCTTGCGCCAAGGTTCCTCTTGCACCAAGGATATGACACAGGGGCTGAGCACTTGTTTGCAGGTATACGGGCTGAGTTTGCTCCTGGTCCAGCCTGGTCCCATCTGAACACCACCCTCGAGCCCCTAGCACTAAGCTGAGAGTAGCCACCAGGCATAGCATGTTTGGCTTCAAAACAAAACAAAATACAAGTTTCTAAATATGAAATATTAACTAAGAAATCAGTAAATATTATTTCTTAATATATATTCTTATATATTGTATAAATTTATAAAATTAATATATTTGTATATTATATAATATATATTTACAAATATATTTATATAATATTCTTAATATTATTTCTTAATAATAATCATTCTGCAATAAGAAATTACTATGGCTTCTGTATGTCTGAATTTTCAATGTGACTTTGTTTCTTCCAACCTCTGAGACTATCCTCAATTCAAAGATACCTAATCTACTTTCTGTTATGCTTCCCTTTCTTTTTTTTTTTTTATTTTTGGTTTTTGGGCCACACCTGGCAGTGCTCAGGGGTTACTCCTGGCTGTCTGCTCAGAAAGAGCTCCTGGCAGGCACGGGGGACCATATAGGACACTGGGATTCGAACCAACCACCTTTGGTCCTGGATCGGCTGCTTGCAAGGCAAAAGCCATTGTGCTATCTCTCCGGGCCCATGCTTCCCTTTCTAACTTCTACATTTTTCCTTATTAAACTCTGCCTAGAAAATAATATAAAATGTATAAAATATGTACTTCAATTTTTTTATTTGAGACAAAAAAAGGGAGTAAAATACTTTCCCTAAGTCTTTAGCTATTCTTTTCTCAAGACTTCAAAGACTTGATCAGTAAAGTAGTGTTGAAGCTAATAAGCAGAATATTTTACCAAGAACATATTCTTTAACAGGCTACAATGCTATCAAAACTCTACTTTCAAATCTTTTATGTGCAATATGTAGCAAAGAAAATTATGGCAACAATATGTATCTTCCAGGTTACTGTTTAATTCATGAAAATATAATATCAAACTTAGTATAAAAATGTTTAGAAGTTTTATTTAATAAAACTGGCTATACAAATAGATAATTGAAAGTCATTTATACATTTCAAACACAAGTTTCATCTACAAAATTATTTACATTTTTAGAGCCCCTATTTAAAACAAAGTCCCCAAGATGTAGTTTAGACAGGACTTGAAAAGTCTACTATAAACAGACAATACTTTCCAGTACACGACAGAGCAAATGACCACATAGGAGGCGACTCAATCTCCAGAGGTTGTGAGCCCTTAACTCTGATGATAATAGTCATACTGAGTAGGACAGTAACCTAAAGTTAGTGACCTGAATTTATTTATTTATTATTATTATTATTATTTAATGACCTGAATTTAAATGGTGTTCTATTTTAGGGATAAAACAATCTGCAGTGATGGTAGTTTTTCACATGCTGTCACCTATACCAATATATTTAGTATCTTAGAGAAACAAATAGTTGCCTTAAGATTATTCTAAAAATATGGGGCAGGAGAGATAGCACAAGAGTAGGGTGTTTGTCTTGCATGCAGCTGATCCAGGACAGACGGTGGTTTGAATCCTGGCATCCCCATATAGCCTCCCATGCCTGCCAGGAGTGATTTCTGAGCACAGAGCCAGGAGTAACCTCTAAGCAGAGAGCTGGATGGTTCCTGAACACTATAATGTATGGCCATAAAACCATTTTTAAAAAAATCTACCATATCCAAAGATAGTTTTAATAATAAAAAAGATCACTATCGGGCCGGTGAGGTGGCGCTAGAGGTAAGGTGTCTGCCTTGCAAGCGCTAGCCAAGGAAGGATCGAGGTTTGATCCTCTGGCGTCCCATATGGTCCCCCAAGTCAGGGGCAATTTCTGAGCGCTTAGCCAGGAGTAACCCCTGAGCATCAAACGGGTGTGGCCCCCCAAAAAACAAAACAAAAAACAACAACAACAGCAAAAAGAGATCACTATCATTTTCCTAAACTCATTTTCTTCCTCTATTCCTGCTTAAAGGCAAAAGCTGACAGTTTCTGATTTGCTGAAAGATCTAATGGTTTTTGCTTTTTAGGTAAATTCAGATTCTCCTTTTCTTTTTCTTCCTGATTTTCAGTTTCATGACTTGCATTAACCATTCGTTTTCGCTTCTTTGCTTCGGTTCCATCATTTGCAGTTTCTCCTTTGGCCTTAGTAGTCCATGCCTTTATAAAAAATATTGGAGAAAAATATTAGGGAAAAAAACAAATAGGAAGGAAATCATTTATTTCTTTCCCATTCAATCCTGTAATACTTTAATTCAAATTCTATATTTAATCATATTAAGAGCAAAATACATGGTCTATGCATGAACATGTATTAAGAAAAAAACACCAGTTCATAAGCACTTATTTACACAAAGCAATTTGTGTGCCCTGAACTCCCCAACTTTATCATATAGCAAATCTGTACTGTCACAACACAACTAGGATATTAACATCAACACAATCCCGTCTTACATCAACTGGTCTGATTGTATTTGATTCAATTGAAGTATGTGTATTTATCACCATTCAAGACACAGAGCAGAGATTAGAGAAATAATAGAGGATATGGAACTTCCCTTGCACAGGCAACCTGGCTGGATCCCATAGGAATCCATGGGCTGCATCCCATAAGATCCAGTGGGCACTGTCAGGAGTGATCTCTGAGTAAATAGTTGGGAGTAAGTCCTGAGTACTTCCATGTATGGCCAAAATAAAAACAAAAACCATATAACCACAGGGCTCCTCATGCCACCAACTTTCTCATCCAGGCCCCACCTCCTGGCACTCTGCTATTTATCACTGTCATTCTGTCATTTGAGAAATGTTACATATGTCAATATTTTGTAGGGACTAACTTCTATTCACTCAGCAAGAACCAAAGCTTACTTGTTCTATCTGTAAATTTCATTTTTAATCTATAAAAGATTTCCTCTTCCGGTCCCGGAGAGATAGCACAGCGGCGTTTGTCTTGCAAGCAGCCGATCCAGGACCAAAGGTGGTTGGTTCGAATCCCTGTGTCCCATATGGTCCCCCGTGCCTGCCAGGAGCTCTTTCTGAGCAGACAGCCAGGAGTAACCCCTGAGCACTGCCGGGTGTGGCCCCCCCCCCAAAAAAAAAGATTTCCTCTTCCTATTTTATTTTCTTTCCCATTTGTTTACTACAAGAAAGCATTTTTCCAGTAACAAATTTCTCACATTAACAGTTTTAAATAGGGCCCGGAGAGATAGCACAATGGCTTTGCCTTGCAAGCAGCCGATCCAGGACCAAAGGTGGTTGGTTCGAATCCCAGTGTCCCATATGGTCCCCCGTGCCTGCCAGGAGCTATTTCTGAGCAGACAGCCAGGAGTAACCCCTGAGCACTGCCAGGTGTGGCCCAAAAACCAAAAAAAAAAAAAACCAAAAAAAAAAAAAAAAAAAACAAACAGTTTTAAATAAATGTTTAGCTCTTCCCTTAAAATATTTTTTAGGGGCCAGAGCAATAGCACAGTAGTAGGGTGTTTGCCTTGCACGTGGCTGACCAAGGACGGACCTGGGCTCACTCCCCAGTGTCCTATATGTTCCCCCAAGCCAGGAACAATTTCTGAGCGCATAGCCAGGAGTAACCCCTGAGTGTCACCAGGTGTGGCCCCAAAACAAAAAACAAAAAAAAATTTTTTTATTGCGCCAGAGATAGCACAGCAGTAGGGCATTTGCCTTGCATGTGGCAGACTCGGAGAGACCCAGTTCGATTCCCATATGATTCCCCAGCCTGCCAGGGGCGACTTCTGAGTGCAGAGCCAGGAGTAACCCCTGAGCTGGGTGTGGCCCAACAACCAATCAATCAATTAATCAATCAAAAAATAAAGTTTAAAAAAAATTTTTTAGGGCCAAGAGATAGCACCGCAGTAGGACATTTATTTGCCTTGCATGTAGCCAATTCAGGACAGACAGTGGCTCGAATCCCAGCATCCCTTATGGTCCCCTGTGCCTGCCAGGAGCGATTTCTGAGCACAGAGCCAGGGGTAACCCTTGAGCACCACCCGGGTATGACCCAAAAACCAAAAAAAAAAAAAAAAATTTTTTTTAGTGTAATTATGTTATGTGCAACTGTACAATTAAATACAATATTCATAGTATGGCAAATAACAATCCTTACAATTATCATGCATGATATAAATGTGTAAGCAATATTTTATGGCACTCCTAACCAAAGATAAAATCATTAGTTTTTGTAGATTTTAAAATTTGTATTGAGGGGCCGGGAAGGTGGCGCTAGAGGTAAGGTGTCTGCCTTGCAAGCACTAGCCAAGGAAGGACCGCGTCCCATATGGTCCCCCCAAGCCAGGGGCAATTTCTGAGCGCTTAGCCAGGAGTAACCCCTGAGCATCAAACGGGTGTGGCCCAAAAACAAACAAACAAAAAACAAACCAAAAAAAATAAATAAATAAAATTTGTATTGAATGAACTAATATATTGAAAATATTCCCAATTTTTCTATATCTGTGAGGTTCCAGAGAAATGTAGTAGAGAACTATATTTAAAATGATAAATGATTTCATTAATTCTATCTAGTAAATGCCTTTATTGCAAATCAACCTTTTTTTTTTGTTTTTGGTTTTTGGGTCACACCCGGCATTGCTCAGAGGTTACTCCTGGCTCTATGCTCAGAAATCGCTCCTGGCAGGTCTGGGGGACCATATGGGATTCTGGGATTCGAACTGATGACCTTCTGCATGAAAGGCAATCACCTTACCTCCATGCTATCTCTCCGGCCCCAGTCCTTTTTTTTTTTTTTTAAACTACAATGTTCCTATCCAACCAGGCATTTGTTGTTTTTTGTTTTTGTTTTTGGGTCACACCCGGCAGCACGCGGGTTACTCCTGGCTCTACGCTCAGAAATTGCTCCTGGCAGTAAATATACTTATCCAATTTTAAATATTCAAAAAACAATCACAATTTGCCATTAAGGCCTTTTCATTCAGGCGCCAGCATATTTAATTTCATTAATTAGAATTATGTAAAACAGGCCACTGAACTTCGCTGGATCTCAGATGCCAGCACCCTTCTGCCTCTCTACTCTGCTGTCCTGCATTTTCGGCCTGATTTCACCCTTGGTGCGGCTCATCAGCCAGCCTGCCTTCCTGTGAGCTTTCCGGGGAGTCTGCCTTCCCGTGAGCCTTCCGTGGAGGTGAGTCGACACGCCCAGAAAGGGAGGAGCCACTGAACTTTGCTGGATCTCAGATGCCAGCACACTTCTGCCTCTCTACTCTGCTGTCCTGCATTTTTGGCCTGATTTCATCCTGGGTGCGGCCCATCTGCCAGCCTGCCTTCCCGTGAGCCTTCCGTGGAGGTGAGTCGACACACCCAGAAAGGGAGAAGCCAGAGGAGCACGGTTGCTCCGCTCCCCTTCGTGACGGTGCACAGCATTTAGCCGATGAATACAATCACAACACGTAGAAAAACACGCAGTACTAGTGTGACAATGGGGAAACAACACGGGCCAGTGCCAGACATAGAGAATGAAGATGGCAACTCTGATGACTTGAACATGACCAACCACCTAGTCAGTCTCTCAGATAAGGAGTTTAGAGTTGCAATATGGAACATGTTCAAAGAACTCAAACAAAGTATAGAAGAGAAAACTAAAAAGAATCAGGAGAATATGAAGATAGAAATGAGAAAACTCCAAACAGAAATTTCAGATCAAATAACAGGTCTGAGAAACTCAGTAGATGAATTGAAGAAAAACATGTTTGAGATTTCCCACAGGTTAACAGCAGCTGAGGATAGAATCAGTACACTGGAAGATGAGATACATAACAATTACATACAGCAGAAGAAATTGGAAAAAAGCCTCAAAGCAAATGATCAAACAATGGAAAAATTACTCAAAGAATGGGAACAGATGAAAATAGAAGTCTATGATAAGCTCAACAGAAACAACTTAAGAATCATTGGAGTCCCAGAGACTCAGGAAGAAAATCTCCAGGAAGAATCAACAGTCAAGAACATCATTAAAGAGAAACTACCAGAGATAATGAATACATGTGATCAAATCCTGCATGCCCGAAGAGTGCCAACTAAAAGAGACCCCAGAAAAAACACCCCAAGACACATCCTAGTCACAATGACGAATCCCATAGATAGAGACAGAATTCTGAAAGCAGCAAGATCGAAAAGAGAAATTACATTCAAGGGAACATCCTTGAGATTTACTGCAGACCTGTCACCAGAAACACTCAAGGCCAGAAGGCAGTGGTGGGACATAGTGACAAAACTCAATGAAATAAATGCTTCGCCTAGAATACTGCACCCAGCAAAACTCACTTTCAGGTTTGAAGGAACAATACATAGTTTCACAGACAAACAACAGCTCAAAAACTTCACAGACTCAAAACCATTCTTAAAAGAAAAACTGAACGGCATACTTTAAGACAAGGCTTACCAACAGACACACCAAACTTTAATATAAAGATGGCACTAACTCCCAGGACAATTCTTTCTCTCAATGTCAATGGACTAAATGCACCAGTTAAGAGACACAGAGTGGCTAAATGGATCAAAAAACTCAATCCAACCTTCTGCTGCCTACAAGAAACGCACCTGAATAGTCAGAACAAACATAGACTCAAAATAAAAGGCTGGAGGAAAATCATCCAAGCAAACAACACCCAAAAAAAAGCAGGAGTGGCCATATTAATATCAGATGATGCAAACTTTATACTTAGGAAAGTTGTAAGGGACAAAGATGGACATTTTGTATTAATCAAGGGATATGTACAGCAGACACAAAAGAGAAAAGAGCTGGAAGTTCCAGCTCACCTCAGGAAGCTCATCACAAAGAGTGATGAGTTTAGTTGGATAAATAACTACATTTTGAACTGTCCTAATAATGAGAATGTATGAGGGAAATTGAGAACCTGTTTAGAGTACAGGCGGGGGTCGGGTGGGGAGGAGGGAGACTTGGGACATTGGTGATGGGAATGTTGCACTGGTGATGGGTGGTGTTAAGAAAAAAAAAAAAGAAAAAGAAAAAAAAAAAGAATTATGTAAAACAAATAATAGAAGAATTTTCTATCTGTCATTGTTTTTGGATCAGACCTGACAATGCTCAGGGGTTACTGCTGGTCAGCTGGCAGGCTCAGGGGACCACATAAGGTACCATGGATTGAACCCTAGCTGGACACGTTCAAAGCAAGGGCCTTAGCCACTGTACTATGTACTATGTCTCTGGTCTCAAAAAATTTTTTTTTGTTTTGTTTTGGTCACACCTAGCAGTGCTCAGAGGTTATTCCTGGCTCTACGCTCAGAAATTGTTCCTGGCAGGCTGCGGGGGGGGGGGGGGAGGAGGGGGGACGACGACGATGACGGACGGACCATATGGGATGCAGGATTCAAACCACCGTCCTTCTGCATGCAAGGCAAATGCCCTACCTCCATGCCATCTCTCCAGCCCCTGGTCTCAAAAATGTCATTAAAAAACAAAACTGAGGGGCTGGGAAGGTGGCGCTAGAGGTAAGGTGTCTGCCTTGCAAGCGCTAGCATAGGATGGACCGCAGTTCAATCCTCCAGCGTCCCATATGGTCCCCTCAAGCCAGGAGCGATTTCTGAGAGCATAGCCAGGAGTAACCCCAGAGCATCAAACGGGTGTGGCCCAAAAAACAAACAAAAAAACAAAACAAAACTGGGGCCAGAGAGATAGCACAGCGGTAGGGTGTTTGCTTGGCACACAGCTGACCCAGGATGAAATGTGGTTTGAATCTCAGCACCCCATAAGGTTCCCCAAGCAGGACAGGAGAGCAGTTTCTGAGTGCAAAGCCAGGAGTAACACCTGAGCACTGCTGGGTGGGACCCAAAAACAAACAAACAACCCCCACCCCAAAGAATAGCCTCTTTGTACTCCTATGTTCATTACAACACTACTTACAATATAGCCAAAATCTGGAAGCAACGTAAGTGCCCAACAATAGATGAATGGCTAAAGAAACTGAAACATTTACACAATGGAATACTATGCAGTCATCAGGAAAAATGAAGTAAAGAAATTTGCTATACATGGATGGCCATGAAGATTATTATGCTGAATGAAACGAGTCAGAGAGATAGACACAGAATAATCTCACTCACCTGTGGGATAGAAGAAAAATAAGTGAGGGGCTGGAGAGATAGCATGGAGGTAAGGCGTTTGCCTTTCATGCAAGAGGTCATCGGTTCGAATCCCAGCGTCCCATATGGTCCCCCGTGCCTGCCAGGAGCAATTTCTGAGCATGGAGCCAGGAGTAACCCCTGAGCACTGCCGGGTGTGACCCAAAAACCACAAAAAAAAAAAAAAAAAGAAAAGAAAAATAAGTGAGGGATGATATCCAGAGACAATAGAGATGAAGATTAAGAGGATTAGTCCATGGTAGGAAGCTTGCCACAAAGAGCAGAGAGTACAGTTAAAGTAGAGAGGGACTACTATGACAGAGATAGCTGAAACTGATCACTCTGGATAAGAACTGGATGAAAGGGGATAAAGTGACATGCATGGCCCCCTTCATTAACAGTAGTACAAAACAGTGTCAAAAAAGGAAGACAGAGCAAGCACGAGAGCTATCGAGCAAGAAAGTGAGAGAGAGTGAGAGAGAGAGAGAAGTAAAATATCTGCCCCAGAGACAGGTGGGGGTTGGAAGGGAAGAGGTCACAGGGAGGTTGAAAGAAACTGGGGACACTGATAGCAGGAAATGTGGACTGGTAAAGGTTGCTGTACAATGTATGACTGTAACTCAATCATAAACAACTTTATCTATAGAAAAACTGTACTATGAATAACCTTGTAACCATGGTATTTAAATAAATAAAAAGAAAACATAAGTTTGGGAGCCGGAGAGATAACACAGTGGCAAGGCGTTTGCCTTAGACACAGAAGGACAGTGGTTCAAATCCCGGCATCCCATATGGTCCGCCGTGCCTGCCAGGAGCGATTTCTGAGCATAGAGCCAGGAGTAACCCCTGAACGCTGCCGGGTGTGACCCAAAAACCAAACCAAAAACCAAAAAAAAAGAAAAAGAAAAGAAAACATAAGTTTACTAATAGGATTTTCTATCAGGCTAGAGGTGGTCAAACCAGTTTCTAGCTTCCTCAACTTCTAATGCTTCTATTCATATAACCCTGTTAATCAAGGAAAGTATCTATGCCACTAGAAACCTCAGTGCCATCCCTGGGAAAGTGAATTTCAAGTGATATACCACACACATTCCTTTCTCTTGAAATAAAAACTACAAGCTAGTCTTTGGTCTCAGGACAGAAATTTACTGAAAAAGCAAAAGGAGTACACCACCTGTTTTAATTTCCACGTGACTGGCTGGAACCAAAAACCTACATTTAAGTCGGAGGAAGAAAACAGGGACTGTGTGACAATGGTAAATACTGACACACTAGTGAAGAGTCTGCTGTAATAGCCATGCAGTTATAGGTCAATCATATGCAAACTGATGTCTCAACAAACGTCAATTAATTAAAGAAAATTATAGCTTTAAAAAGAACACCCAAAACCAGTATTTTTATTTAGTATCCATTGTGTATATGATAGAATTTTTTCAAATTTGGGGTCAGTGTGGGTAAGAGTGATAGTACAGTGGGTAGAGCATTTGCTTGCATGTGGCCTAACCATGTTTGAATTCCCAGCATCCCATATGATCCCCGGAGTATCACCAGGAATCATTTTCTGAGCTCAGAGCCAAGTGTAACTCTTGAGCAAGCTAGATGTGGTCCCAAAACAAAAACAAACAAACACAATAGGGGATCAGAGATACAGCACAGCAGATGGGGCACTTGCCATTCATGCAATTGACATAGGTTCAACCCTTGTTGACCCACATAAGATCCCCCAGTTATCACCAGGAATGACTCCTTAGAGTCTAGTAATAAGTTTGAGTATAGCCAGGTTATCACTACCCAAAAACAAATACAAAAGAAATACTGTTGGGGTTAGAGAGATAATACAATAGGTCAAGCTCTTACTTTGCTTGCAGTCACCTGGGTTTATCCTCCACTACAAGTAATTGAGCAGGAGTAAGCCCCAGGCACAACTGGCCGTTGCCCCAAATCAAAAACCAGACCAACAACAAAAACTCCTTACAGAAACCCTAAATTTATTGCACAAAAAACCCGTAATTTAAATTTTAAATAAAATTTTATTTAGTAATTTTAAACAGTATCTGCCCAAAAATTTAACCATCAGTGCTTAATAATAATGGCTACATATGCACATATGCAAAGTGGAATGCCTTAAATTTCCAAAAAAAAAAAAAGACACTCGCTATTACCATTTTTTTTCCCGCTATTACCATTTTTTAAACCTGAGAACTCAGACCTCCATTCTAGCACAATCATTCTTACCTTCCTTTCTTCTGCTGTTAATACTCTAAATCTAGTCATTCCTTCTTTTATTATGTCTGCTTCATCTGAAAAGTCTGGATTGTCAGACAAAATATTACTTCTGTTTTCTTCCAGCCACATCTGGAACCCAGTTTTTGGCCTAAAATAGAAATTGTATGAAAAACAACTCTTTTTAAGACAGTTTATAATGCTTTACAATTTTTCATGTTTGTAATTAACCATTAGATGTTGCATAATGACATAAACTCAGAGACAAGATTAATTAAATTTGACAATATTCATATTACATAATACTTAGAACTGCCTGGTAACAATGAAAATAATAAACAAGAAGAACTCATACTATTAAACAGTTATGTACCTAATGATGAGCCATCAACTGCTAACAAACATTAAGGAAGATACTGACAGCAACACATTAGTAGCTGGAGACTTTTTATCACTACTGGATACATTAATTAGGCAGAAAATCAACATGGAAAAAACTGGCCTTAAAAAAAAAAGAAAAGGAAGAGATGACCTAACAGATTTAAATAGGACTCTTCATACCCCAAAAGTTGAGTCCACATTCTTTTCCAGTATGCATGAAACATTCTCAAAGATGCTGGGTCGCAAAATATAACTTCATAAAAGAAAAAAAAAATCTTATCAACTACCCTCTCAGATCACAATGCTTTGAAAATCATACTTAATCACAAACAGAAACAAGAAGAAATGCAACTTCCAAGTTATCTTTATCACTATAAAAATTCATTCTCTAAGAGCACAGTAATTTCTTATGTGTGGCTAATATTTTTTTTTGGGGGGGGGGGGCCACACCCAGCAGCGCTCAGGAGTTATTCCTGGCTCTATACTCAGAAAGCGCTCCTGGCAGGCTTGGGGGACCTTATTGGATGCCGAGATTCAAACGACTGAGCATGCAAGGCAAATGCCTTACCTCCATGCTATCTCTCTGGCTCTATGGCTAATATTCTTTATTAAAAATTTTACTTTTTGGGGGCCGGAGAGATAGCATGGAGGTAGTGCGCTTGCCTTGCATGTGGAAGGATGGTGGTTCGAATCCCGGCATTCCATATGGTCTCCTGAGCCTGCCAGGAGCAATTTCTGAGTATAGAGCCAGGAATAACCCTGAGTGCTGCCGGGTGTGACCCAAAAAACCAAAAAAAAAAAAAAGTACATACAACATAATCAGTTTATATTTTTAATATTATATTTCTCACCATGAGGATACTAGTTAATAAAAGTTTGTTTGTTTCCCCTAACATTAAATTTCTTCTTTCAATGTCAATATAAATGTTTAAACAGATCATTTTTCCACTTCATTGTTAGATACACTGAATACATTTTTCTAAACTTACCCCCTCCCTCCAAGTATTTAAGCAACTTTAAATTTTTCACCAAATGTATTTGATATCTAAATATAATACTTAACTAGGAAGATAACAAAGCAAACATTTAATAAAATTATGGAGAAAAGACTCCAACAATGCAGAGGCAGTGATTTAAAGAGAAAAGTGATTGTTTTCTAGGAATCTGGGCAAATATTCTTTTTATTTTATTTGCTCTGAGATTCTGAAACTAAGATTACTTATGTAAAATTCAGTAATTTACCTTCCTTCTAACTAGCAAATTACAGGCTGTATTTTACCAATGCTTTATGAGTTATGGGGAAAAAATTCCCTGTCCGTTTAATAGGCAACAATTTGTTCTCATTTGGTCAAACTACCCTATTTACTGTTTCTTGGGAACTTTGGGGTACTGAAGCTCACTTTTAACCTTAAGAGCACAAAGGTTTTTAGAACAAGGTTTGATTCAGTCATATTTGTCCATTTTTCTTCCGAGCATAAACTCCCAAACAGGCACATGTGCCTGTAATGCTGAGGACAACACCCAGCAAGAAGGCGAGTGCATCTCCAGCTTCCGCTGCTTCAAAGACGGGGAGCGCAGAAAACATTGACATGAAGACTATGAAACTCAGTATGGAAACTGAGGTCATGATGAGCTCTGGAGCTGTTTGTCCTCTTATTCTTGAGAGCTGATGCTTTCAGAGAAGTGGTGCACCGGTAATTCCTGACTTAAATTACCCAGCTCCTTTAGTTTAGAATATTGAATCTAAGAGGTTCCACGAAGCAGCGCCTTCCAGGAAGCGGCCATTATCAAGATCAAAAATTTACTTTTTTTCAGAAGTACATTTTTGAGGGGGAGCTATACTAGGCTGTGCTTAGTGGTTCATTTTCCACATTCTATGATCACTCCTGGAGGGGTCTGGGAGGCCATACAGGGTGCTGGGGATCAAATTCGGTCATTCACCAGCAAGGCAAGACCCTGATTTACTGTACTATCTCTCCAGCCCCACTTTTAATTTTCATGATTCATTCTAATGTGTGTCATAAGACTTCTGTGATTCATAACTACTAAGTCTAAATAATCTCTTCCTGTTGTACATACCAAAAAAAGTAAATTAATTTAAAAAAAAAAGTAAATAGACCCTAGGTCTAAAGAGATAGTCTAGGGATTTAAGTGCTGACTTGTATGCTTCCAATACTGACTTCATCTCTGGGAACCACATTATCTGGGTACAGTTGAGGAGGGCCCCAAGTACTTAATTGACTCACCCATTTGGTTCAATTCCCAGACATACTCCAAGCCCCACCAGAAGAGATCTCTGAGCACAGTCAGGAGTAACCCTGGGCACAGCTGGGAGTATTTTAAAAAATAAGATACTTGTTCTGAAGTCTTTATGACATTTTGAGGAGTACATCTTTTTGTACTTTCAACTGTACTTCTCCCATGTAGCTGTATCATCTACTTAAAATCAAAGCAAAGTCACATTATATAGATTAAAAAAATGAAACTTAGTGGCCTGAGTAATAGTATAAAGGGTAGGAGGTGTACCTTGCAAGCAGCCAAATACAGTATCCCACATTGTTCCCAAACCTTCCAGGAGTAATCCCTGAGCACAGTTGGGTATGACCCGAAATCCAAACCTTCATCCCGCAAGAAACCCCCACAGCTGCCAAGTAAAAGGCTCAGCCTCAATGTTTCATGACTAATCTCAGAAGATGCCAAGTAGTACATATGTATAACAGTCTTCATGCTGAAAACTCTGGGGCCCCATCAAAAGAGGGGCAGGCTGAGAATTATCCCAGTTCTAAAGATCCCTGCAACACATGACGATGCAACACCTATAAATTCCACAATACTCATAGTCCAGTAGAAATACAGCAAATTAATATGGGAAAGTAGCATTGATCAACAAAGCTCAATAAAAAAAAAAAACAGTAAAACAGAAGACTCAACTCACAACATACAACTCAGTAAATACTCAGGGAAGACTTTAAAAACCCCATTGTGAAATATAACAGTTTTCAAAAACTTTATTTAATGATAATGGTTGTTTTTTTTTTTTTTGCTTTTTGGGCTATATCCAGTGATGCTCAGGGGTTACTCCTGGCTATGTGCTCAGAAATTACTCCTGCCTTGGGGGACCATATGGGATGCCAGAGGCTCAAACCACAGTCTGTTCTAGGTTAGTGCTTGCAAGGCGAATGCCCTACCACTTGCACCACTGCTCCAGCCCCAATAATGGTATTTTTTGATAATTTCATCACTTACTAATTTGTGGTAGCAAGCAATATAAATTATTTTGTGCCTTTCAAGGAGGCATGCTTAGGGAGGAGGTGGGAAACTGGGGACAATGGTGGAGGTCACACTGGTGGTGGAAGTGGTGCCAGAACACTAAATGCCTGAAACAAGTATGTTATAAACAACTTTGCAAACCAGTGCCTAAATAAAGTTAAAAAATTAATAAAACTTAAGCTAATTATAAACTATAGTATCTAATAAAATGCTATCTATAACTTAAAATATACAATTTGGCACCGGAGAGATAGAATGGAGGTAAGGCATTTGCCTTACATGCAGAAGGATGGTGGTTCAAATCCCGGCATCCCATAGGGTACCCTGAGCCTGCCAGAAGCGATTTCTGAGCATAGAACCAGGAGTAACCCGAGTGCTGCTGGGTGTGACCCAAAAACCAAAATAAAAATAAAATAAAACATACAATTTACCGAAGCATACCTTAATAACAGATATTAATAAATATTGGTGATGTTCTTCAGTTAAAGTGTTCGATATAACCAATTACAATACCAACACATTATTTATAATAACAATAACAGAGTGGCATATTTTTGTATTGCTATTTCTGTCTTTTAAATGAAATATAAATCTTTATTTAAGCACCATGATTACAAGCATGTCAATAGTTGGTTTCTTTTTATTTATTTATTTATTTTGGTTTTTGGGTCACACCTGGCAGTGCTCAGGGGTTACTCCTGGCTCTATGCTCAGAAATTGCTCCTGGCAGGCTTGGGGGACCATATGGGATGCTGGGATTCGAACCACCATCCTTCCACATGCAAGGCAAACGCCTTACTTCCATGCTATCTCTCCAGCCCCAGTAGTTGGTTTCAATTATAAAAAATACCTCTCTTCAGCAGTGCTACCTTCTACCACCAATGCCCCCCTACGTCCTCCCTCATCCCATCTGTATTCGAGATAGGCATTCTATGTCTGTCTTATTTACTACCATGTCCTGACAGTTGTTAGTATAGTTATTCCTCTAACTGCACTCACTACTCTTTGTAGTAAGCTTCATATCCTGGACCGGTACTTCCAGTCCTCATCTCTATTGTCTCTGGGTATTATTACAATAATGTCTTAAAACCCATAGATGAATCAGACTATTCTGTGTCTATCTCACTTCTTCTAACTTATTTCACACAGCGTAATAGTTTCCATGTCCATCCATGCAGAGAAAAAATTCATGACTTCATTTTTCCTGATAGCTACATAGTGGAATATTGAAACTTCAAAATTCTAAATTTCTCTGTGAACTGACCTCTCGTTTTCAGTGTTTTGAGAATAAGTAACTGGAATTTCAGCTGATGAATTTTTAGGGTTTTCATCCTTTGTTTCCTCTGTCTTATCAGTTTGAAAAGTCCTTTTTTGGAAATATGATGCTGCAGATACCTAAAAAAGTAAGCAAAATGAATAATGAATAATGAAAAATAGCCAAATAGAGTAACTTCAAATCATAGGAGAGCTTTGGAAAACATGAAAAAATATTTACAATTTAGAATTGGGAGAGGAGTGAGGGGAAGCAGACCCCCTAAGCAGTTAAAATAGTTTTGAGATTTTCAAATGAAAATAAAGGGACCACAGAGTTAGTAGCATGGGTAGACTCAGCTTTAACTCCCAACACCCCATCTGGTCCTCTGAACCCACCAGAGTGTGCATACCCTGGAGTAAACCCTGAACATAGTGATGTGACCCAAAAAAAGAAAAAAGAGAAAAGCAAAACAAACAACAACACAAGGCAAAAAAGAAAAATCCTTTTCACATCAAGTTCCATGATATTAAAATGGAAAACAAAAACATAAAAGACAGGGATGGAGTTTACAGTGATAGAACACTTGCCAAGTGGTATTCAATCCCTGTAATCCTATATAGTCGCTCAAGCCCTACCAGGAGTGATCCTGAGTGTAGAGCCAGAAGTAAAGCCTGAGCACCACCAAGTGTGGCCAGAAAACAAAAACAAAAAACTCAGGGATTTGCATCTGAATTTTCTGGTAAATTGAAAATAAACAAAAACAAACATCCCTCACCACTGCCCTTACAAAGCAATTATAAATAACTGCAGTCCTCTGTCCTAAACCTAAAACCATGAACACAACTGAAATAAGATAATTTTTTTTTTTTTATTGCACATGTGATTAAACTGGTACCTGTTTCGATTTTGGTTTTGGAACTAAAGGCTTGATAACTGGAGACTTTTCAGTACTTGTGTCTCGATTAAATACATTGGATCTCTTGGATGATTTGTTCATACTGTCTAAAATATTAGTTGATCGTGCTGAATTCACTGGAGTGGCTGGCCCTTTAGGACTAGCTGATACCTAAAAAGCAAAAACAGTATTATTAGCATCTCAGGCTTAAATAAGAAATGATCCCAAGGAAAATTTCAAATTTCTGTGAATCTTTATTATAGCCTCATCTTTGGAACTGAATATAATTGTACTCCCTAAACTGAGACAGAAAGATGTTTCCCCAAATGCCATATCCCCAAGAAAAACGTTCTTCAAAACTATGCAAAACTCAAGTGTAAACTATTGTTTCATTTTATTGATGGTCTGTATAAAGATTGCTTCAGTTGCCAATACCCCCAAGTTTGGGGAAGGCCATCAGGTACTCTAGACTTAACTCTCTATATGTAAATATATTTAAGTAATAGAAAGTATCATTGGGAAGAGTTTACCTTGAAGGGGTTCACTCGTCCTTGGCTGCTACAGATAACTGCACCTTTCATAAGAAAAAAAAATACCCTCACTTAAAGGTGGAAAAATTACCTTTTACTTCTATAATAGATGGAATATTCAAATCAATCCATATTTTATTGAATAACTATTGTCACCAAATAACATCATATCCTTTTTTTAGTTCACAAAATTAAAAAGAAAAAATATCATGTAGACTGTATCTCAATATTTTTCAAAAGAAAAAACACTGGTTTATAATTTGTGACAATTAGGCAGTAAAATACAGGACTATATATATCAGAGCTTCTGAAACGTTCCCACTTATTATCCTTTTAGCTTAAATAATACAACTCAAACAAGTAAAGCCAAAAACAATTGATTCATCTGATTTTGAATATTTTATCATCACACATTTAAAATCTTTTACTGTTGCTAAATTTTTCATGACTCCACATTTAGTTATGTGACCCCCCCATATGGGCTTGTTACCTACAGCTTAAGAAGCTAGAATCTATATCATATAAAGTAATTGTTCTTTACATCTTTAAAGCTCTTAACAACTCCAGTGCTAGAGAAATAACAGAGCAGGTTGGGTGCTTGCCTGGTTGACCCAGCATCACATATGGTCCTGTGTCCTACCAAGAGTGATCCTTGAGCAACAGTTAGTATGGGTGTGGCCCAAAAACAAGGGAAAAAAAAAGAAAAGAAAAAAACAACTACAAATAACAACATTCCAATTTTCGAAACAAAATAAAAGCTAGGGCCGGAGTGCTAGCAGAGCAGTAGAGTGTTTGTCTTGCAAGCTGCTGACCTGGAATGGGCCCAGGTTCGATTCCCAGCATCCCGTATGGTCCCCGAACCTGCCAGGAGAGATTTCTGAGCTCAGAGCCAGAAACCCTGAGTGCCGCTGAGTGTGGCCCAAAAACAAAACAAAAATAAATAAATAAAAGCTATTTAGAGATGGCACTTAGCCCAACTTGTCATCCTACAACATACCAAATATTTACAGCTCTTCCTTTATCTGTTCCCATGAAAGAACGGCATGTTATTTTAGCTAAATTTCATGCCTTCTTGCTTTGACAAGAAAACTTACCCATAAAGGTCAGTTTTGCATCTTTGATTTCCTCCACATTTAAACAAACAAAAAATAAATCCTCTACCCCACATCCTCTCTGGCCACTATTTTTTTTTCATTTTTTTTTTGTTACAGTAAATTTTTCAAGGGCTATCTATATAATTACCCCCCAATTTTTCACTGTTCATATATATATATATATATATATATATATGGAATTATATATATATATAAATAGATATATACTATATATAGTAGGACAATTTCCAGTCTTACTATCCTTATATATCCACCCTTGTTAAGAATCCTATAATCTCTATGTGGTCAAAACCAGTGGATACCTTTTGGACACCACCTTCTTTGACTTCTCAACAGCATTCTACAGTATTCCTTTCTTCTTTTGTTGGGAAGGTAGAAAAGGTTGTTAAAAACTATAAAAAAGGGCCCGGAGAGATAGCACAGTGGTATTTGCCTTGCAAGCAGCCGATCCAGGACCTAAGGTAGTTGGTTCGAATCCCGGTGTCCCATATGGTCCCCCGTGCCTGCCAGGAGCTATTTCTGAGCAGACAGCCAGGAGTAATCCCTGAGCACCACCAGGTGTGGCCCAAAAACCAAAAAAAAAAAAAAAAAAAAAAAAAAAAAGTATAAAAAAAATTAGGGAGAAACAGAATAAGACTAAGTTCTTTCCTTTATTCTTGTCTCATACTTCTTTCAATGTTTCCTCTCCCTCTAACATGTTTAGAAATTGGGAATTTATTGGGCCTAAGCTCATTTTTCCCCTCTTTCTTTGGGGGGGGGGGCGCAGGTGGAGGTGAAATATCACACCCAGCTCAAGAATAACTCTTTGTAGTTTTAGGGGGCCTCTATGGGGTGCTAGGGATCAAATCTGGGTCAATCATGTGCAAGGCAAACACCTTGCTTGCTGTACGATCTTTCTGGTCCCAAACTCATTTTTCATCTCACTTTAGGTCCATTTTCAAAAACGCTTCTCACCTCTGCCACTGATTTAAAACTGATATAATCTTGTCGATATTTTCCTTTAATTTTTACTGACCAGACCATCCCAAATATCAAACTGTCTTTGTGACAATCTACCTATTTGTTATCTCCCAACTTACACCTTTTCCAACATTGTCCTGACTCAATAAATGGCTTATTATTCAAGTTAGAAACCAGTAAGTCGGGGCCGGCGCAGTGGCGCTAGAGGTAAGGTGCCTGCCTTGCCTGCGCTAGCCTAGGACGGACCGCAGTTCGATCCCCCGGCATCCCATATGGTTCCCCAAGCCAGGAGCGACTTCTTGCAAGGCAAGTGCAGTGTCTGTATTTTCTCCAACCCCAAAACTGACTTTTTAAAACAATATTCATGTACTACTTTGAATTTTAAAACATACAGAATTTCAAAATATATATATAAGTTTTTATATATAATCTCAGTGATAATTTATGGGTTGGACCTCAAGCTTAAAAAAAAAAGGACTGATTTGCAATAAAGGCATTTACTAGATAGAATTAATGAAATCATTTATCATTTTAAATATAGTTCTCTACTACATTTCTCTGGAACCTCACAGATATAGAAAAATTGGGAATATTTTCAATATATTAGTGCATTCAATACAAATTTTAAAACCTACAAAAACTGGGGCCGGGCGGTGGCGCTAAAGGTAAGGTGCCTGCCTTCCCTGCGCTAGCCTTGGACGGACCGCGGTTTGATCCCCCGGTGTCCCATATGGTCCCCCAAGCCAGGAGTGACTTCTGAGTGCATAGCCAGGAGTAACCCCTGAGCGTTACCGGGTGTGGCCCAAAAACCAAAAAAAAAAAAAAAAAAAAAGAAACCAGTAAGTCTTCAAATCTGAACTCCTACATTGTTTACAGCTTTTTCAGAAATGTCTTCAATTCTTACCCCATTCTCCTTTACTTTCAACTACTACCATTCTACTTCAATCTCACTGGGATTGCTTCAGTAATCTTTAGATTACTGCACTCCTTCTTTGAAGTGTGTCATACTATGCCCTACTTTACCACGGATAGCATCCTTGAGATTTAAAAAAAAAACCCTCACTGTGGCAGATAAAAATGAATTGAGTTTTGGGGCCAGAGCGGTGGTGCAAGTGGTAAGGTGCTTTGCTTTGCGCGCAATAGCCTAGGATGGACCATGGTTTGATCCCCTGGCGTCCTATATGGTCCCCCAAGCCAGGAGCGATTTCTGAGCACATAGTCAGGAGTAACCCCTGAGCATCACTGGGTATGGCCCAAAAACCAAAAAAAAAAAAAAAAAAAAGAATTGAGTTTCCTTTCCCTTTATGTACTCCTCATACTACTTTTATAATCTTCATTCATGCTTCTCAAATCCATTTGCTTCTGTTCCTGTTCCACCAACCTTTTGCTTAGGTGACTAACTCTTCCTTCATATCTGTGTTTTAAAGTGACTATGCAGTCATCCTTGAGGTCCAACCCATAAATTATCACTGAGATTATATATAAAAACTTATATATATATTTTGAAATTCTGTATTTTTTTTTTTTTTTTTTTTTTTTTGTGGTTTTTGGGTCACACCCGGCAGTGCTCAGGGGTTATTCCTGGCTCCAGGCTCAGAAATTGCTCCTGGCAGGCACGGGAGGACCATATATGGGACGCCGGGATTCGAACCGATGACCTCCTGCATGAGAGGCAAACGCCTTACCTCCATGCTATCTCTCCGGCCCCGAAATTCTGTATGTTTTAAAATTCAAAGTAGTACATGAATATTGTTTTAAAAAGTCAGTTTTGGGGTTGGAGAAAATACAGCAGACACTGCACTTGCCTTGCAAATGGGTTCAATCCTTGGCACCTCATATGGTCCATGGAGCCCTACCAGGAGTGATCCCTGAGCACAGAGCCCACAATTTAGACCTAAGCACCGAACCAGGAATAAGTCCTGAACACTGCTGGTTATGGCACAAAAACAAAAAACAAAAAAATTTTAAGGTCATGTTTCACTATACATTTGTAAAAAATATTTACAGATAGCTCAAAGGGGTCCAACTAATGCCTTACATCCATGAGGTTCCATGTTCCCCAAGCATTCTGGATGTAGCCAGCCCTCTGGTTCTCAGTACCACTGGGCAGCTTACTATAGCTTGGCCTAAGCACCAGATCATGAAGCCAAGTATTATTGGGAGAAGCTCCCAGGCTCCTAATCCTCAGGAATGATTCCTTACCCCCAAGCTACCCCCCACTCCTACACATACAAATCAGGATATATGTAAGGTTCTGGGTTTGATTCCCAGCATAGAAAAAAATGTATCAACTTTCTCCAGCATTATGCACATATCCCGGCACCACAGTTTCATAAATAATATCTGAGGGGAAATAAACAAAAATAGTATCCAAGGGTAAGATGTATCTTAGAAGATGTAACACTTTAAAGACTATTTAAATAATTTTTATAGTCAAATAAAATTACGAATTATTTCTCACCTGACTTATTAGCTGGCACATCAGAAGTTTTACTTTTGGAAAATGGGTTCTGTCCTATAAAATAATACAATGTAAGGGGGGGGAGAAAGATTAAAGGATCTTCTTTAATCAATAATCAGAGAAAAAAAGATATTAAGAAAATATTAGCAGGTCAGGATGATAGTTAGAAGGGTTTATGTACAACCTTACATGTGAAAGGCTTGATTTGACCTCTAACCCACATGGCTCTTTGAATACTGCATTTGTGGAAGTCACTGAATATTATGAGTATTGCTCAAGAACAGAAACAAGAAAAACATGGGAGCATTCAATTTCTCTTTATCAAACAAATTTGGAAGAATCCATAGATATCTTTCCTCTCCAATTTCCCTTAAAAATGGATCTCACCAGGTTGTCGTTCAGGTTTTTCTTCTGTATCATTAGCTTCTCTCTCTTCTTCTGCATCACCTTCAACTTGGTTTCTGAGCTGTGGCTGACTCCACTCTGTAACATTATCACTGTACCTGAAAGACAGTATTTCACAGAGCTATATAAAAACAATTTAATATTCAGGATGGAAAAAGTATGTGGAGAAAAGTAGAAAAAGGAAATCAAGGCTGGAGAGATAGCATGGAGGTAAGACGTTTGCCTTGCAAGCAGAAGATCAGTGGTTTGAATCCCGGCATCCCATGTGGTCCCCCGAGCCTGCCAGGAGTGATTTCTGAGCATAGAGCCAGGAGTAATCCCTAAGCATTGCCGGGTGTGACCCAAAAAAAGCAAAAAAAAAAAAAAAAAAAAAAAAAAAAAGGAAAGAAAGAAAAGAAAGAGGAAGGAAGGAAGGAAGGAAGGAAGGAAAGAAGGAAGGAAGGAAGGAAGGAGGGAGGAACGAAGGAAGGAAGGAAGGAAAAGGAAGGAAGGAAGGAAAAGGAAGGAAGGAAGGAAGGAAAAGGAAGGAAGGAAGGAAGGAAAAGGTAGGAAGGAAGGAGGGAAGGAAGGAAGAAGGGAAGGAAGGAAGGAAGGAAAAGGAAGGAAGGAAGAAAGGAGGGAAGGAAGGAAGGAAGGAAGGAAGGAAGGAAAAGGAAGGAAGGAAGGAAGGAAGGAAGGAAGGAAGGAAGGAAGGAAGGAAGGAAGGAAGGAAGGAAGGAAGGAAGGAAGGAAGGAAGGAAGGAAGGAAGGAAGGGAGACAGACAGACCCTCAGGGCACTTGCCTTGCTAGTGTCTGACCCAGGCTTGATCACACAAATCCCATATGGTCCCCTGAGCACCACTAGCAGTGATCTCTGAGCACAGAGCCAGGAGTAACTCCTGAGCACCATTGGGTGAATCCAAAAGAAAAGAAAAGAAAATTTGAACAAGCAAATCTTTCTTACCCAGCATTCAGTCTTTTTCTAAAATCTTCTTCTTCTTCCTCTTCCACCTGAGCTGCTGCCAATTCTGAAGCTTTTTCTACAGCTAGTTCACTAAGTCTTTGAGCCAATATTAATTTTCGAGAGCGAGAAGCATATTTAATTGCCAAATGTACAGCATTTTGAGTCATTAGATCAGCAAGTTCCACACAACGAAATTCCCGCTCCAGTTTGCAAGAAAGCTAACCCAAAAAGGAAAAAATATTTCAATTTACTTTAAGTAAAACTCAAACTGAGAAAGCACTATACTCACTGATCTATCTCATTAATTTGAGGTAAACAATTTTACACCTTTTAATATCTCTAAAACTGGGGAGTGTTTACAATTGACAGTTAGACTGAAAGCAACTTCCCTGTTTCAGTGGATAATATAAATTAAATTACAGTATATTTTAAAACTAATAGTAACATGTTTAATAAAATATAGTACATCATTTTAAAGCTATTAATTGAGCTACAAGAACTGAGTTACAAGAAAAGTAATTAATTTGCTTAAAATTCAAATGTAGTTCTCATTCCCCGTATCACACCCTTTTCGATTAGGGTATTAAATTGAAAGGAATACATTCATTTTTTTTTTTTTTTTTTTTAGATTTTGGGTCACATCGGCTGCACTCAGGAATTAGTTATTCCTGGCTCTGTGCTCAGAAATTGCTCCTGGCAGGCTTGGGAGACCATATGGGATACCAAGAATCAAACCGAGACTCATCCAGGGTTGGCCGCGTGCAAGGCAATGGCCTACTGCTGTACTATTGCTCAGACCACTCTGGTTTTTTTTCATTTCTTATCACTATACCAAGATTGTCATATCAATGCTATCTAGTGAATCTGGATAATGGCAAGTTGACTTATCCACGTTATTAATGTGACTGTGTTTGATCTCAAATATCATAAAGTGGTAACAATTTCAAATTAACAAATAACTCCCTTTCTCTGATCTATTTTAATACCGATAAACTGAAGGTCATTCATATAGCATTTATTCAAAAATAACAATTATTTTCCTTTTGCTATAAAACTTTGTCAACTTAAAGTAGATAACTAAAAGAAATATTAATATATCTACGTCTACTATAGGGTTTTCAAACTCAACTCCAATGGGAAGTCTCATCATATGCCCTCTCAAGAACTGAGTCTACAATGTTTTAAACCCATTAGTTGTGGTGAGTATAACGGTGTTTAAAACTGTGATTAAGACAGTCATTACTGAGAAGCTTACAACTCTAGTACAAGAATAGAGAAGACATAATATTTTTCCTACACTAGCCTACAGTGAAAATACAAAAATATGAACCTTATTTATAAATTACTTCTAAAGTTAAATTTACTCATGTCATAAGACCTACTCCTTGCCAATACATTTTTACTAGGCATGACAACCTAAGAGGATGATAAAAGAGAGATGTACACATTATATATTTGAAAGCCTTATCAAAACTCTTAAACTGCCTAACCTTGGAAGTCTAAAAGTCTACACTCAAATTTTACTTGTACATGATAAAAAGCAGGAGCAGGAATCTCATTCCAAACTCTCAAGAATCACAATCACCGAAGGGCTGTTAAAATCCATCCGGGCCGGCAAGGTGGCGCTAGAGGTAAGGTGTCTGCTTTGCAAGCACTAGCCAAGGAAAGGACCACGGTTAGATCTCCCAGCATCCCATATGGTCCCGCCAAGCCAGGGGCAATTTCTGAGCCCCTAGCCAGGAGTAACCCCTGAGCATCAAACGGTATGGCCCAAAAAACAAAAACAAAAAAAGGAGTAAAAAAAAAAATCCAGACCCAGCAGACCAAAATAAGTAAATAAAAAGGACTATAGCACCATTCCTTTAGGAATTATCAGTTTAAGAATTTGAATACAGGGGCCTGAGCAATAGTGTGCAATGGTAGGGCATTTGCCTTGTACGCAGCTGATCTAGGATGGACCTATTTGATCCCCGGCGTTCCATATGGTTCCCCAAGCCAGAAACGATTTCTTAGTGCACAGCCAGAAGTGATCCCTGAGCGTCGCTGGGTGTGGTCCAGAAACAAACAAAAACAAAAAATTCTAGAAGTGTAAGCTGTGTTAATTCATGCATCTTTAAGGATTCAATCGATAGAATATAAATTTTTTCAGTGTATTTATTTTAACTCACCGCAAGCATTTTCATTAAGAGTTCCTGTTGTTCTCTTATTGCTTTATTTTTAGAGTTTTCATCATATTCATAACCATTCTTAGATAAATAATCAAGGTAGTTGTGAAACATAACTGAACGCCAAAACTGTTCCTGAAATAACAGAAAATTTACTTAGAATCAACCATCAGCTTAATGCCAGGAAAATATTAAATATATATCTTAAGACACCAGTTTTGAACATGGAATTTACTGAATATCCTTCCTTTTATCTTATTTGCAATTCAAATTCTGATATAATGGCTTGGCTTCTGTCCTTAAGACAAAAAAGAGAAAAGTGTTTTAAACATTTTTGGTTACATAGCTAATGCTCCAATAATTTGGTAATTTTGTTTTTAAAGTAATCTCTGCTTGTTTCAAATAACCGATTTCAAGTATTCAAAATGACTTCTGAATACTCAGGCAAGACACAATTTATTGAGGCATCTTCAACAGGCTCCTGGCTGGCCCTGAAAGTAAAATGTCTTACTCTAGTGAAGTCCTAAACATCCTCATCTGGTTCATAGACAAAGGCTCTAAAAACAGAGATGCCAGTCTCTAGGTGATCTTACACAGTCTCCTTGATGTCTACTACTGCTATTAGTTCACAAAATGATTATGCAACACTAATCAATAGACTAATTTTTCAATGGCTGAGTCAAAGGCAGTGTGTCGTCAATTAAGTGTCAAGGTAAAATTGCCACATACCTCCATTTGTCCTTTCTCTGTTGCAATCTGACAGTAAGGGAGTTTAAAGGATAATATAGCGACAGCAGGACGTGGAAGGGTTGGAGGAAATCGAGAACCTTTACATGGAATGCACCTGTCAGTGAAGAGAAGAGTCTCACTATAAAAAATTTTCCAAAATGTGGGCAAAGGAGATGGCTTAACAAGGTGGAACATACACTTTTCTTATGGAAGCTGAAGAACAGATGCAACCAGCAGCACTCCCTGTTTGCCTGAGCACCAACAGGGGATTTGAGGGACCATGTGTGGTGCCAGGGAATGAACCTCAGTCAGATTTGTGCAAGACAATCAAATTACCCACATACTATCTCTCTCCAGCCCATATTTCATATAATTTTAACACAGAATTATTCATACTATTTTAATTTACATATTCATAAAGATAGCTTTTGAAAAAAATTAAATAAATTTATCACTAATTTCCAATTCTATGTAATTTCTGATGTTTATTCATCTCTGTATGTGTAGGTATCATCAACTCCACACCAAAAAAAAGCTCTTCCTTATGTGAGATACAAGAAAACAAAGCAACAGCATAGTAGGGGAACAACAGATAATCAAAGGCATCAATAGATTTTGTCTATGTATCTGGAGGAGGAAAGGAAGGACTGGATGGTGGAGAGATCCTTGGAATATGGGAGAAACATTCTAGTGGTGGGTATGGTATTAGAAGAATGATTTATTTATTTGTTTGGTTATGTACTAAGAGATCACTATTGGTGGGCTTGGGGACCATATGGGATTGAACCTGAGTCAATTGAAATCAAGACAAGTTCTGAAATATCACTCTAGCTAGCCCCTGGAAGAATGATTTATGCATGATGTAATACTGGGTATAATTTTAATTGCCCTAATGCCTGAACCTGGGGTTTCATACAAGCTAGATAATAAAGCACTCTACCACTAAGCTATTCTTGGTCCTGCTCTGCTTTTTTTCCTTTACTATCAGGTGATTTTATACCCTCTCATGTAAAAATACCTTAAAGCACATGTATTTTACTCATAACAAACAATTATGACAAATAAAAATTACTATAATTTTATTAATAGTTTTTTAAAGAGCATTTATAATTTTTTTTTTTTTTTTTTGGTTTTTGGGTCACACCCGGCAGCGCTCAGGGGTTACTCCTGGCTCTATCTCAGAAATCTCCCCTGACAGGCACGGGGGACAATATGGGATGCCGGGATTCGAACCACCATCTTTCTGCATAAAGGCAAATGCCTTACCTCCATACTATCTCTCCGGTCCCATTAAAAATTTTTTTAAACAGTGTTCAAGGATCACCCCAGCATGAACATGGGGTCTGTGCAATTCTGGAGAGTAAACTTAACCCCTGACAGGAAGAGGTTTTTATTAATAGTTTTCGTTGTTGGGGATATAGGGGTAGATCCACCTCCCAACAGTAACTCAGAACTTATTCCTCGCTCTGCACTCAAGGACCACTCCTGGCAGTGCTTGGGGGTGGGGGGTGGGGGAACCATCTGTGGTGTCAGGGATCAAACTATGATTAGACCACATGCAAGGCCTTTACTCTCTCTTCTGGCCCTTCATACTTTGTTTAAAAGTCACACATTCATCAAAGCAGAACATCAATTCACATTTATATTACTTTTAAAGTACTAAAGTAGAAAGACATTTCTCTGTTAAATATCCCTTTCATGGAAGAGAAAAAAAATTAAACCTCTGTGACTGCTAAAATGGTAAATTTTGCTTACTATGAATGAATTTCTTGGAAACTAGTTTATGGAGACAAAATTACTGTAATTCTCTTTCAAATGAATCATAAACTTGTCTCATTACAGTAAAATAATTAAGAGTTTCAAAATATCAGACTGGAGACAATCTGACCAAAGTTCAGACTAATCCTCAAGTCAATTTTTTTTTTTTTTTTTGGTTTTTGGGCCATACCCGGCGGTTCTCAGGGGTTACTCTTGGCTGTCTGCTCAGAAATAGCTCCTGGCAGGCACAAGGGACCATATGGGACACCAGGATTCGAACCAACCACCTTTGGTCTTGGATCGGCTGCTTGCAAGGCAAACGCCGCTGCGCTATCTCTCCGGGCCCTCAAGTCAAATATTTTAAGTTTTACTTTCTGTGTCAAGACACACTACTGCATTCAATGTATGTTCCCAATTCTTCAAAGAATCTCAGCAGTAGAAAATGATTTTGTGAGCCATCTCTTCTAGGTAACAGACCTTATTTATCTTTGTGTGGCACAGAAAGTATGTTTCAAATGAAAAACTAAAATGTAAACATTTTCAAGCTGCTAACTAACTCCTGAGAGTTTTTAAAAAATACAGATGAGATAGGGGCAGAGAGAGTACAGCAGGTAAGGTGCCTTGCAAGTGGCAAGCCAGGTTCAATCCATGGCACCACATATCGTTCTCCAAGCCCACCAGAAGTCATCCCTAAACATTGAGCCATGAGTAAGACCTGAGCAGATAGATGTGGCCTGTGAACCAAAATAAATAAATAAAAAAGCTATACAAAAAAGAAAATAAGGTTGTATTTGCACAGCAAATAAGAACAGTAAATAAAATTAGTAAATTCTCTCAACATTCATTAACCAGTAATAAACAAGAAAAAAGCTTTAGATGATACAATTAAGGATAGTATCTGCTAAACTCAAGTTTGCTTCAAATAAAAAGAAATAATACTTCTATCAATCTACTTTTTATTCATATTCATTAAAGGTGTTTACATCGATTTTCTAAAAACTTACTTTTGTTTTGGGGCCACACCTGGCAGTACTCAGGAGTTACTCCTGACTGCTGAGAAATCACTCCTGGCATGCTCAGTAGACTATATGGAATTCCAGGAATCTAATGCAGATCAGATGCATTCAAGGCAAATGCTGATCCTCAGAGCAATTGCTCTGGCCCCCTAAAAACTTACTTTATTATGAAATTAATTCCCTGTCCAAAGATGGCATAAGTACTCCTGAATCTGTTTTTTGTTTGTTTGTGTTTTTGGTTATGTTTTTTGCTTTTTAGGCCACACCCGGTGACACTCCAGGGTTACTCCTGGCTATGTACTCAGAAATTGCTCCTGGTGTGGGGGACCATATGGGACGCTGGGGTATTGAACCGTGATCCATCCTATGTTACCGCATGCAAGACAAATGCCCACCACTTGTGCCACTGCTCCAGCCCCAATACTCCTTAATCTGGGTCAGATAATATATTTTAAATAAAAAGATCAAATAAACAGATTATCATTAATCCTGAAAATCAAAGGTCAATGCTTTTAAGTAAACATGGTAAAAAAATTGCTATTATTATTAACAGTTGATTTCAAAGAATACTCATAAGGGTGAGGCCATGATAGTGATCTAAGTACTTTATGTATTAACTCAGTCTTCATAGCTATTCTGAGATGGGCACTATTTTCACCTGCTTTTAGAGATGAAGACACAGAGGCACAGAGTTTTAGAGATGAAGACACAGAGGCACAGAGTGTCATAAGTGAAAAGGCCTGAATGCCAGTGATCACACCAGTTAAAATACCACAGCAGGAGTCACATTGCTTTCCAACATTCCATCCTAGATACACACACACTCACACACATATCTCTTAAGAGCTTCAAGAGTTTTTGTAAAGTTCTAAAAATGGACAATTTTCTTTCTGAACCGCCACATTTCACTAGGAAAATAAATTGATCATGATGAGGGCCAAAGTGGTGGCGCAAGGGGTGAGGCAAACGTGTGCCTTGCAAGTGCTAGCCTAGGACGGACCGTGGTTCGATCCTCCAGTGTCCCACTTGGTCCCCCAAGCCAGGAGCAACCTCTGAGCGTCACCGGGTGTGGCCCAAAAAACAAAAACAAAAAAAGATTATGATAAAATATATTGAGAAATTTAGTTTTCAATTTATTCAAGTTTATTCTTTCAAAGTAAAGCTATGGAATGAAAAATCAATTTATCATGTCATAATATAAACAAATCCATATTCTTATTAATAGATCTCAGCACAGGGCCAGAGCAGTAATGTAAGCGGTAAGGCCCAAACTAGCCCAGGACGGACCGAGGTTCAATCCCCCAGCATCCCATATGGTTCCCCAAGCCAGGAGGGATTTCTGAGCCAGTGATCATACCAAAAAAACAAACAGAGGGGCCGGGCGGTGGCGCAAGAGGTAAGGTGCCTGCCTTACCTGCGCTAGCCTTGAACGGACCGCGGTTCGATCCCCGGCGTCCCATATGGTCCCCCAAGCCAGGAGCAACTTCTGAGCTCATAGCCAGGAGTAACCCCTGAGCATTACCGGGTGTGGCCCAAAAAAAAAAAAAAAAAAAAGAATCTGGCCTATATTAAGGGCCGGGTAGGTGGCGCTGGAGGTAAGGTGTCTGCCTTGCAAGCGCTAGCGTAGGACGGACCGCGGTTCGATCCCCCGGCGTCCCATATGGTCCCCCAAGCCAGGGGCGATTTCTGAGCACATAGCCAGGAGTAACCCCTGAGCATCAAAGGGGTGTGGCCCAAAAAAAAAAAAACAAAAACAAAAACAAAATAGATCTCAGCACATTTCAGCATTTTAAATGTCTACTGGCTGACATGTCCTGTTTCTCCTAAAAGCAAGCTGGACCTTAAGGAAAAAATGTTTAGTCCTTTTTTTTTGGGGGGGGGGTTTGTTTTGGGGCCACATTCTGTGTTGCTCAGGGGTTTCTCCTGGCTCTGTGCTCAGACATTGGCCCCAGGGGCTGGAACGATAGTACAGTGGTAGGGCGTTTGCCTTGCACACAGACGATCTGGGACAGACCTTGTTTCTAGCCCCAGTATCCCCTATGGTCCCCCAAGCCTGCCAGGAGTGATTTCTGAGCGCAGAGCCAGGATTAACCCCTGAGTGCCACTGGGTATAATCCTTCCCCCCTCCAAAAAAAAAAATCGCTTCTAGCAGGCTCAGGGGACCAAAGGATGCTGGGTATCGAACCCAGGTCAATCCTGGGTCAGCAGCATCAAAGCAAACACCCTACTACTTGTGCTATCACTCTAGCACCCAAAAAATGTTAAGTCTTTCACTCTATTTACCAATTCCACTCCACTATTAATCCTACTCTATATGCTTAGGGATCACTGCTGGTGGTTCTTAGGGTGCCACCTGGAATACAGAGATCAAACTCTGGTCAGCAGCATGCAAGGCAAGTTCCCTACCTGATATACTATTGATCCAGCTATATGAATGTAATAGTTCTATTTTCATTAGTTCATAGTGTAAGAAAGTTGAAAACCATTGGTGTACAGTGATGTACAATGGTCTTGTGGGTTCCAAAGTTCAATCTCCAGATATCTGCCAATATCTGTTTTGGAAGCCTTTATTTCAATACTTTCTTGATATTCCTAGGTGGATATTTAGCAGGTACTTCAAAATTAGCACACCCAAGAGAAAACTCACTTTTGTCTCTTTCATCTCTATTTTTGTAAGTGTACAGCAAACACATTTGTACAATCTATCTAGTTGCTCTAAATTGAAACATGGATATCATTATTGGTCCTTCTAGTTCACTCTCAATCCCCAATCTACCAGCAAATCCTGTTTTTATCTTTTTTTTTCTTTTTCTTTTTTTTTTTTTGGTTTTTGGATCACACCCGATAGCTCTCAGTAGTTACTCCTGGCTCCATGCTCAGAAACTGCCCCTGGCAGGCTCAGGGGACCATATGGGATGCCAGGATTCGAACCACCAACCTTCTGCATGCAAGGCAAATGCCTTACCTCCATGCTATCTCTCCAGCCCCAAATCCTGTTTTTATCTTTAATTTTCTTCTTTTCCTTTTCAACCCCACATTAGTTCCAGCCATAATTATAGTTCAGTTAGATAACTGCAAAATCCTCCTGAAAAAAGGCAGTGATAACATCTGAAGAAAGATAATCTAATTGAAGAGGACCATGCCACACATATCAGATGCTAAACAATTCTCATCCCTGAGTCTCTAAATGCTCAATACCATCTAAACATTATGAGAGTTAAAAACAAAATAGGCCCACATTTCTAATATTCTCAGAAGGGATAAATACCCTGAATGTAAAATGGTTTCCCTACTTTCAGTCTTAATCTGGACAATTAATTTATCACATATTTGTCATTTGATAGCATGAATCGGATTAGGTCATTCCTTGATAAGACCCTTGAATGACTTCCTGACAGACTTCTTCTTTATCATGGCCACCAATAGTCTATGTACAACTATCTGATATCATCTTAGACTTACACTCCTCTCACTTCCCACTGTTTGTAGTTTAAATCCTTTTAATTCTTCAAATATAACAATTTGTTTCTGTTTCTGATCTCTGCAATTCGGTACATGCTGCCTTTCGGGGCTGGAGCAGTGTTGCAAGCGGTAGGGTGTTTGCCTCGCACGCACTAACCTAGGACGGAGCATGGTTCAATCCCCTGGCGTCCCATTTGGTTCTCCAAGCCAGGAGTGATTTCTGAGCACAGAGCCAGAAGTAACCCAAGCATCACAGGGTAGGACCCAAAAACCAAAAACCAAAAACCAAAAAAAAAAAAAAGTATAGCTTTTATTTCATTCTTCCATAATAGCAGCTAGGCCCCTGGATTCTTCTTTGTTCTTTTGGTTTTTGGGCCACACCTGGCAGCGCTCAGGGATTACTCCTGGCTTTCCGATCAGAAATTTCTCCTGGCAGACTCAGGGGATCATATGGGATGTCCGAGATCAAACCTGGGTCAGTCCCAGGTTGGAAGCGTGCAAGGCAAACACCCTACTACTGTGCTATTGGGTTCTTATTTTTAAATGCTACTTCAATTCCACAACACTACCTACAACATGGTAATTTATTCTCCATCATAAATCTGCTCAAATTAATTAATAGTACTTAACCCAAGTAGTAATACTTGTTTGTTTTTCTTATCTGTCCTTCAAGCAGACTCTAACTTTCATGAAAGCGGAGATCTGTTTTGTTCACAAAGTACCTATACTTTCAAAAGAGTGTCACCGGAGTCAAATACTGTTACTGGATTAGTGCTAGAATACTGTCTAAAATTCAACTATAAACAATTGTGTAAAAAAATTAAATTTAAAAAAGTTAAGTATAGGAGCTGGAGCAATAGCATATAGGTAGAGTATTTTCCTGGCACATGGACAACCTGGAATGGACTCGAGTTTGATTCCTGGAATCCCATACGGTCCCCCGAGCCTCCCAGGAGCAATTTCTAAGTGCAGAACCAGGAGTAACCCCCGAGCACTGCCGGTTATGGGCCTCCCCAAAAAAGTTCGGTACAAATATGTTATGACCCAGAAATTCTAATCCTTAGTATATACCTAAGTAAATTATATTACCCATATAAAAACTGTACATAAATATTTAAAACAAATATTTTGTTTCACCAAGCAGGAATCAACCCAAATGTCTACTAACTAATGAATAAATATCATATCTTTAATTTTTAAAGAGGTGTCAAAGAGGAAATGCTTCAACACAAAATAGAATTTTATATTTGCAGTTAATAAGCCTCTAACAGCCCTACTCCTCATAATAATTTATAGCTAAAGATCTCAAAAAGCTGTTAAGCTATACATATTCAATTCTAAATCCGTTTAAAATAAAAGGTGTTAATAAAAGATTAAAAGCTATATTAACCAGAAATTCCCACTCTTTTGGCTAAAATAACATTAGTCAAATCACTAAACTTAATTTATAGTTTACTCAGTAAGCTGTAACTTACTGGCTGAAAATTCAGTGATACAAATTCCTAATTCATTGGGCATGAGAAGAACTAAATCAAAGACCAATAAAAAGGGCTGGAGCAATAATACAGCAGGTAGGGCTTTTGCCTTGCATGAGGCTGACCTGGGTTTGATCTTTGGCACCCTAAATGGTCCCCTGAGCACCGCCAGGAGTAATTCCTGAGTTCAAAGCCAGGAGTAACCCCTGAGTACCACTGAGTGTAGCTTAAAAAATAAATAAATAAACAAACAAACAAATAAATAAATAAATAAATAAAAAAACAAGGGGCTGGAGCAGTGGCACAATCCCCCGGCATCCCATATGGTCCCCAGAGCCAGGAGCGATTTCTGAGTGCATAATCAGGAGTAACCCCTGATCATCACTAGGTGTGCCCTCCCAAAAAAGAAAGAAATAAAAAAGGCACAGCACAAATAATTTTAAAGAACTTTTCTAGAGTAAACGTTAAGTATTTCTCACCTTAACTGCTGAGGATTTTCATGGATACCAACCACCCAATAGTGATCAGATTTTCCTTTGCAGTGTTCTCTTGTGTTACATATAGGTGTCCATGTATTACCAAGCCCTCGGTTAAGCATTCGAACAATGCCTTCTGAATCCACATAACACGGGGTACCTACACACCAGCAAAAAGCCAAATCATTTTGAAACACCACTATATGTCCATCAAATAAGTTCTGTTTCAAAAGTACATACCTATGGTGTTGGGTGGGTAGTGATACAAGTGGTAAAGCACAAGCCTTCAATGTGTAAGACACTGGGTTTGAGCCCTAGCACAAGTGGACTAGAGCTCCTGAGCACTATCAGGTGCTCTCCAACCCCCAGCCCAACAAATTTATGACAAAAAAAAAGGTTTTTTTTTTTTTTTACTGACAAACAGTAAATTCATGACAATATTCCAAATTTTAATTCAAAAGAAAAAGAGTTAAATAATTCAAAATTATTTCCCACAAAATGCATCAATCACATAGAACTGAAGGAAAAATATTACATGTGACTAATGTTCACCCAAACAAAGGGGGGGGGTCATGGTGAGGAGGAAACACGAGGTTCTGTGAAAACTATGCCACCTGCTGGAATATAAAGGTAATTTTTTAAAGTTAATTTAGTTAAAATATACCTTCACCACAAATCCTACTAAACTAGAATTCTTAAGCCTCCCAATTCATAAAGAACTTGGAAACACTAACGAGAACCTATGGTAAGGTGTACATAAAGAGAATTTGTTTTAAATATATTTTTCCTCCCTCTCTATCTTGGTCTTGTTTCTATCTTCGTTCCCAGCTTGTAGGTAATTCTTTTCTGAAGGGATTAGAGGGAAGACTACTTCCCACTTGGTGCTTAGCGGTTGCTTCAGGTGATGTTTGGGGACCTTGAGATGTTGCCTCCTCCTGTATGCAAAACATACACTCCAGCTCTTTTTTTTTGTTTTGTTTTTGGGCCACACCCGTTTGATGCTCAGGGGTTACACCTGGTTATGCGCTCAGAAATTGCCCCTGGCTGGGGGACCATATGGGACGCTGGGGGATCGAACCACGGTCTGTCCTACGGTAGCGCTTGCAAGGCAGACACCTCACCTCTAGCACCACCTTCCCGACTCCACACTCCAGCTCTTAAAATGTCAATCTACAAGTAATTCTTACCTAAGAAATAAATCACCCCTAATTCCTACTACCCTGTTTCCATCTCGGAAAGTACATAGTAAACTCCTTAATTATTCTACTTCTTATCTGTGATTCCACACACCTCTCACTCCTCAGATCTGGGTCCTATTGGCAACCGGAAAAAAATAAGCTATACAAATGAGAACTATTAATGCTACCATTATTTAAAACATAAGTTAACAATATTAATATTCCAAGAAAAAAAAAATTAATAGATGACTGATTACAAAACAAAACAGAGTTTCTATAATATAACTAAAGGATATAAAACTCCAATAATAGAACTTTTTTTTTTTTTTTTTTTTTGGCTTTTGGGCCACACCCGGCAATGCTCAGTCAGGGGTTACTCCTGGCTGGCTGCTCAGAAATAGCTCCTGGCAGGCACGGGGGACCATATGGGACACCAGGATTCGAACCAACCACCTTTGGTCCTGGATCGGCTGTTTGCAAGGCAAACGCCGCTGTGCTATCTCTCTGGGCCCCCAATAATAGAACATTTTAAACCAGGTGACAGATATGGTACTCCTGGGACTAGAGTAACAGCAGAGGGAGTAAGGAGCTTGCCTTGCATGTGCTGACCTGGGTTTGACCCCAACATCCCAGATGGCACCCCAAGTCTGTCAAGAGTGATTCCTGAGTGCATAGCTAAGAGTAACCCCTGAGCACTAGCAGGTATGGCTCAAATACAAAAACTAAACAGAAATTTGGTACTCTTTGATGTCTACTAAATCAACTGCCACAAGTAAATGAGTCTACAAACAGCATTCTCTAAGAAAAGTAGTTTAGCCACAAATGCAAGTTTTTGTTTTTTTGAATTATACCTGGTTTGTGCTCTGGGATATATGAGGTACCAGAGATTAAACCTGGGTCAGCCTTGGAAATGTAAAAATACTATGCCTCTAATGTCTAAGGAGTTACATAAGTTTTATGGCTATAGATTGCCTTGTCTGCTGCTAAGAAATATTTTAATGTATTACAATCTGGGGACTTGAGGGACAAAGTAATTGTACATGGATTCTGTTTTATTTATCTTAATGTTCTTTGGCTGAAAGTTCAAAGTTAAGATATCAGCAAGGGGACTTCTGAGAATTATGTTACAGGTGATTGTCCTTCCACTGTAACTTTACCTTGTCCTCTTTCTTTGCATCTTTGTTCTCATAATTAAAAATAAAAAATTTAAAAAAGAAAGAAAAAGTTTAAAACCTGATTTTTTTAAAAAATAATCTAAGCCTTCAAAATTTAACATTTTATTCTTATAGCATATTTCAATTGAAATTATAACTTTTAATTACTAAATGTTAAACATGCTTTAACATGTGGCTGACTGGTAGTTAGATTTTGCAAGGGGGAGGGAGCTGCCAGGAATTGAAATCCCAGCCTCACAAATATAAGTAAATAAAAGTCTTTAATATAAACAAATGAATTTATCTTACCTTCAGCTGAAAATCCAACCCAAACAAGGTAGGATTTTCTCGTAAGAGGGAGAGGATCACCATGCAAAATTTGTTTTTTCTTTTTCCCCAGCTCTAGCAGTTGAACCCCAAGGCACTGATCTCCATCAAATCCGGTACCTAGTGAGAAAACATGAAAGAGGCATCAAAAGGTTTGCAGCTATGACACAAATTTTATTTTCTATGAACTGAATTGATTTTGTGATAAATTCTTACATTAACTAGCACACATGGTTCACATCTAATCAAGGCACTATTCAGGTATTAAGACACAGAAGACTGCTTTATATATTTGTATGGTTATAAGCAGAATTCATTCACTGACAAAATATTTACAATAAGCTTACTATGTGCCAGTCACTAGAGCAACAATGGAAAATGAGACAATGTCCTGTTCTCAGAAAACTCATACTGAAGAGGCCGGAGTGGTGGCACAGAGCAGTAAGGCATCTGCCTTGCCAGCGCTAGCCTAGGACAAGCAGTGGTTCAATCTCCTAACGTCCCATATGGTCCCCCAAACCAGGAGCGATTTCTGGGCACGTAGTCAGGAGTAACCCCTGTGAATAACAAGGTGTGGCCCAAAAAACAAAAAAAACAAAAATCTCATACTGAAAAAAGGACAAATAAAAACAGGAACAGAAAAGTTATCATCAAAGAAGCCAATCTGCTAAGAATGCCAAAGAGGTGAAGAGAGGAGAAAGAGGAGAAAGGAGAGAGGAGAGAGAGGAGAGAGAAAAGAGAGAGAAAGAGAGAGAGAAGAGAAAGAGAAAGAGAGAGAGAGAAAACAGGGGTTAAGACATTTGCCTTGCATGTTGAAAATCCTACTTCAACCTTTAGCACCACATATGGTTCCCTGAATACCACCACTAAGAGTAATACTTGAGAACAGACCTTAGGAATAAACCCTGAGCACAACCAGGGTTTCCCCCTCTACCACCAGCCTTAGAAGATCATCTAAGGGCTGGAAAGAGAGTTCAAAGGTTTGAACACCTGCTTTATGTACAAAACACTAGAGTTTGAGGCTGTGAATTCAATCCCTGGTGTTGTCAGCACTACAAGCATGGTCCCCCCCCCCCACAAAAAAATAAGTCATCCAAAAAAAAAAAAAAAGAATTGAAATCAAAAGACTCAATAAGAAGCTATTAAGGTAGTCCAAGAGACGACCTCTGGATTAATTTAATATTTCAGTAGCAGCCCCTGGGGGGAAGAGTGGAGGATATGGGAGGCAGGATGGGAGTGGTTGTGGGAGGACAATTTGGTGGTGGGAATTCCCCTGATTCAATGTAAATATGTACCTGGAATATTACTGTGAACGATATGTAAGCCACTACAATTAAAATAAAAATTATGTTAAAAAAATAAAATAGGGCCCGGAGAGATAGCACAGCGGTGTTTGCCTTGCAAGCAGCCGATCCAGAACCTAAGGTGGTTGGTTCGAATCCCAGTGTCCCATATGGTCCCCCGTGCCTGGCAGGAGCTATTTCTGAGCAGACAGCCAGGAGTTACCCCTGAGCACCGCCGAGTGTGGCCCAAAAAAAAAAAAAAAAAAAAAATAAAATAGAAAAAATAAAATTTCAGTAGAGATGAAAAGACGACAGATTTAGGACCAGAGAGATAGGTGGTAGGGCATTTGCCTTGCAGGTGGCCAACCCGGAGAAACTTGGTTCGATTCCAAGCACCCAGGCGGTTCCCCAGTCTGCCAGGGGCGATTTCTGAATGCAAAACCAGGAGTGAACCCTGAGCATTGCTGGGTGTGGCCCAATAACCAATCAATCAATCAATCAATCAAGTTTTCCCAAAAAAATAGAAAAAACAGATTTAATGTATGTTATTCCACAGAAATAACAGTATGACTTTACTGACAGAGAGGAGAATCAGGGTAATTCTTACATTTTAGACATGAGTAGCTGGATTGATATTATGTCATTGAGATGGGGAAACTAAGAAAATTCAAAAAGAGATAAAGATCTTGGGGCCGGGTAGGTGGCGCTGGAGGTAAGGTGTCTGCCTTGCAAGCGCTAGCCAAGGAAGGACCGCGGTTCGATCCCCCGGCGTCCCATATGGTCCCCCTAAGCCAGGAGCGATTTCTGAGTACATAGCCAGGAGTAACCCCTGAGCGTCAAACGGGTGTGGCCCAAAAACCAAAAAAAAAAAAAAAAAAAAAAAAAAAAGATCTTAAGTGGTCAACTGGAGAGTAGTTTCTGTATTTTTGGCCTGAGTCATGAAGTTAACTGATAATAATAACCAATATTTAAAGAAAAATTATATAAATTATTAAGTATATACTTTGGGGTGTATATTTACACATCTGTTCAGAATGGCAATACAAATGTATTTCTTACTATGGTTAAGTAGCCAAAAGACTAAAAGTCCTTAACCTAGAGAGAATCTTAGAGAAGACAGGCTATAATAGTCTATTACAGCACTGTAATTAAGAGATCAGAATAAGGGTGGGAAAAAAGCAGAAGAGTAAAAGAATTATCAGGAGTGGGACCACATCCAAGTACCATCAGGTCAAAACCAAACCAAAACAATCAGAAAAACTGTTGAAACATACAAAAGAAAGGAATGATCTTAGTTACCCAAACATCGTATTTTATTTCCTATAATGCAGTTCTTCTAGAAATAAAAGGTCAATTATTTCAGAGCATGGTAATGTAAAAAAAGACCGAAAATGATCACCTCTGTGATAAACAATGAGAAGCTGTTCTCCGTGTCCTGCCATTGACACCACAGACCCAGGAAGACTGAAGATTTCTTTCTGAACACCTCCAATAGTAAACAAGCGAAGGAGCAAGGCACTAGTGGCGGCAGCAGCCCAACCATGGCCAAGGCATATGGCCACGATATCTTCATTTTGAGGCATATCTACCATCCACTCTTTGCTTGAATCCCAAGAACTGAAGTGTAAGCAGTGAAGCTTACTGAAAATAAAACAAGACAGGAACAATCAACTTTAAATGATAACTTTTATATAACAGTCAGCAATAAAACCAATTACTTAAGATGTAAGTTTTTACTATACTGTACAAATTATTTACTAGTAATTGTTTACTACATTATAACAAAACCACATATAACCATCACGTTATAGAAGAATATTTACATACAGGAAAAAATTTTGTTTAATCCGCAGCCCTATAGAAATTAAATTTTTAAAAATGAGCTAAAATCCATAGAGTATGCTTCTGGATTGTAAATATACACAAAAAAATGTTAATATAGGAAGTATCAAAATGCTTGGCAACAGTATTTTCAGTGAAAAACAAAACAAAAAACTTCAATATGGAGAAACAAAGCAAAAAAAGGCAAAAAAGAAATTTCAGCCAATAAGATTACAAATTAACAATATAATGTTCCCAATCTTTTGTCTTTGTAATAAGTTGTTATTATTAAACTTAAGTTTCATGAAACAGATACAAAATACTGGAATAACAGTGTAGTAGGCAGGACACATGTCTTTAATGTGGGTATCTTCAGTACTCCATATGGTCTTATAGCAGCCCACTCAGGAGTGAACGCTGAGCACAGAGCCAGGAATAGGCCCTAAGCATACCAAATATAGCTCAATTCAAAGATTTTTTTAAAAAGAAAAAAGAAAAAGAAAACATGTCATATTATTTTAAAAATCAGAGGTAGCCCTGAATTTCTGTAGTTCAAAATCATTTTTTTAAATTAGTTTTTGGGCCACACCCAGCGATGCTCAGAGGTTACTCCTGGCTGTCTGCTCAGAAATAGCTCCTGGCAGGCACGGGGGACCACATGGGACACTGGGACTCGAACCAATCACCTTTGGTCCTGGATCGGCAGCTTGCCAGGCAAACGCCGCTGTGTTATCTCTCCGGGCCCTCAAAATCAATTTTTAAATGAAAGGTAACCATCAATAATAAAGAAATATTATATTTAGGAAAAGAGGAGAACTAGAATAAAAATTACACACTGAAATGAATATTCTAATTATAAAGATACTCAGAATAAAGCCACTGAACCAACAATAAAACTAATTTAATTAAATAGCATTATAGTGCATAAATCTAAAAACTAATAAAAATATTAATATAACCCAGTTTATAGTTTCTCAGACTTGAACACATAATCATAATTGGATCTTGTTTCTTCCTGCAAAAAATGGCTATCAGAGTATACATCCATTTGTTAAATTCATCAAACTATATACCAATAGTAGTGTTTTATTTAATTATACCTCAGTAAAATTTTGAGAGGAACTTCTATAAAAAAAAAACAAACAAACCTAGAAGCATACATATCAGAGTTAATAGTTGTATCTGGCAGTATATATCTGGGGAAATTTTCATTTTCTTAAAAATTCTGTACTTCTGGGAGGGGGCTGGAGAGATAATACAGAGGCTTTGTGTGCAGCAGACCTAGGTTCAATGGATAGCACCATAGATGGATCTCCAGAGATGACTAGGAGCGACTCCTGAGCACAGAGCCAGGAGTAAACCCTTAGCACCACTTAATGTGACCCAAATCCTTACTCTACCCTAAATTCTGTACTTTTTTAAAATACTTTCTCATTTTTAAAAACAGGTCAAAAATAAAACCCAGGGCGCACACGCTCTCTCTCTCTCTCTCCCTCCCTCTCTCTCTCCCTCCCTCCCTCCCTCCCTCCCTCTCTCTCTCTCTCTCTCTCTCTCTCACACACACACACACACACACACACACACAAGAAAATTGTACAACTGTGAACTATATCCTCAGACCAAGTTTTTAAAATATTTTATTGTACTATTAAAAAAATGTTTAGAGGGGCCAGAGAGATAGCATGGAGGTAGGGTGTTTGCCTTGCATGCAGGGGACGGTGGTTCGAATTGCGGCATCCCATATGGTCCCCTGTGCCTGCCAGGAGTATAGAGCCAGGAGGAACTCCTGAGCGCTGCTGGGTGTGACCCAAAACCCCCCCAAAAATTTTTTTAGAGCTCACTTTTTTATTATAAATGATATAATTTGGCATGTATGAAAGATAACGAAAAGGTAGTGAGGGGCCAGAGAGATAGCATGGAGGTAAGATGTTTGCCTTCTATGCAGAAGGACAGTGGTTCAAATCCCGGCATCCCATATGGTGCCCTGAGCCTGCCAGGAGCAATTTCTTTTCTTTTTTTTTTTTTTTTTTTTGGTTTTTGGGCCACACCCGTTTGACGCTCAGGGGTTACTCCTGGCTATGCGCTCAGAAATCGCCCCTGGCTTGGGGGGACCATATGGGACACCGGGGGATCGAACCGAGGTCCGTCCTACACTAGCGCTTGCAAGGTAGACACCTTACCTCTAGCGCCACCTTCCCGCCTCCAGGAGCAATTTCTGAGCATAAAGCCAGGAGTAACCAACCCCTGAGCACTGCTGGGTGTGACCCAAAAACCAAAAAAAAAAAAAGAAAAGAAAAGGTAATGAGGGGGCACTTAAACAAATTCAAAGTATGACTTGAGGTCTAATAGGTAGATTTGTATTAAACTCTGAAATTTCATATTACAACATAAAATCTTGTTTTATTAGACATTGATTTTCAACAATTCCAATACTTAACAGTTACTAAGACTTGACATTACCTTGTTACTTCATCAGCACTTTCACAGCCAAACAAAATAGCTTCATGAGAAAGATCTGCTACTGTATAATTCATAGTGTTTGATAAGTGTGTTGAATGGTGTATGGAGGTATCATGAAACTCCACATCAATGGCATTGTCTTGTTCATCATTATAACAGCGAATAATTCCAATAGAATTCCATACCTACAAACATGTAAAGGTAAATATCAGTCTGAAAAAAAAGTGAAGCTGTAGGGGCCAGAGAGATAAGTACAAAAGGTAAGGAGCTAGCATGCAGCCCACCCAGATTTGATACCAAGCATCCCATATGGTCCCCCAAACACAGCAAGAAGTAGTTCCTGAGCACAAAGCTAAGCATAAGTCCTGTGTCCCATGGCTGCGGCCACAAGACAAGAAAACAAAAGTAAAGCTCCTAGAATTAGCAAGCTAGAGTAGTACAAATTAACAAATATAATCATTCAATATTAAACTTTAAGTTATAGAAGCAATTGGGCTATTCTACCTCTAACTAGTAACATCAGAGTTAGCATTACTATTTACTTTTCCTCACGAGAAAGAACTTTATAGTAAAGTATTTCATATCAATACTTACACTGTCATTAAAACTTTAAAATTGGCCCTTAAATAACCAAACCATTAAATTTTGAAGAAACATAGATGGCCAGAGCAATAAATAGTACAGAGTGTAGGGAGCTTGCCTTGCATATGTCAACCTGGGTTCAATCCCCAACAACTTCACTCCTGGTAAGGAGTGATTTGCACTTCTGAGTACAGTCAAGAGTAAGCCCTAGGCAGAATGCACATCCCTCCCAAAAAAGCAAACACTGAAAATTATTGCCTGCTGGGTTGGAGAGATAGCATGGAAGTAGGGCGTTTTCCTTGAATGCAGAAGGATAGGGGTTCAAATCCCAGTATCTCATATGGTCCCCTGAGCCTGCCAGGAGCAATTTCTGCCGGGTGTGACCCAAACCCCCCCAAAATAATATTGCCTGCAAATGTAAATAACTGTAATTTCTGCTATAATATAAAACTTAATTTGTTATAGTAATAAATACATTATAAGGCAATACAAATAATAACCACATTAGAAAATTTATCTATCACAAATGTGAGTTAATAATAAAAAATTAAGCTAACAGCAAAACTGTATAAATATAAAAATCATTATTAATATTTAGAGACAAGCTCATGTAAGATATAGCTTCCAAAAAAGATAAAACTCTCGGTGGTAAAAATCAACAAATAGAAATATTAACCTGTTTCAGTTCTAAAACCTAAGATAAAAAAGTGGTTTAGTGATTCAGAAATATATATTTAATTTCTGTATGTCATACTTTATTCTCAATGCTTCAGTAAAGAAAACAAAGATCTTAGGTGCAGGGAAGTAACTCAATGGTCCTGGACTTGATTTCTGAAAACAAACAAAACAAATGAACTAACAAAGCCCATAATAAAAAAATAGAAAAAAATATTTTTTTGAGTTCATGCGTTCTTAAATCAGGAATCACTCCTACTGGTACTCAGGGGACCATCTGGGGTAGCGAAAGGAATCAAACCTACCTAGTGTACTATCTCTGCAGCCCAGAAAAAATTATTTCTATCATGTGGAGCTTGTATTCAAGAGGGATGGAACAAGGAAATGTGACAGATTTTCTTCAAAGCATTTATCTCCTAATATATTATAGTTGTCTTTAAAAAATAATAATAACTGCAAAAATAACAACCTCTGACTAGTGTTTTAAAATCAGTATAATCACTTATATAGAACTAACACTATTTAAGGTAAAAAATGAAGTTTGGAAACACCGAAAAATTATTGAAGATTAACAATCATAAGATCATGATGTCATTTTTCAAAGCAGAATTTTAATTTTTATTAGTAAGGTTGAAATAGGACTAAAAATAAGTTAATCATAGAATTGATCATCCACAATATTCAAATCATTTTTTTTAGGGGGCCGGAGAGATAGCACAACAGTAGGGCGATGCATTGCACCCAGCAGATCCACAATAGATGGTGGTTCAATTCCTGGCATCCCATATGGTCCCCCATGCCTGCCAGGTGCGATTTCTGAGCCAGGAATAACCCCTGAGCACTGCTGGGTATGACCCAAAAACCAAAAAATAAAATTTTATTTATTTTTTTTTTTTTTGGGGGGGGCACACCCAATGACGCTCAGGGGTTACTCCTGGCTAAGCGCTCAGAAATCGCTCCTGGCTTGAGAGACCATATGGGACACTGGGGGATTGAACCACAGTCCATCCTTAGTCAGCCGTGTGCAAGGCAAATGCCCTATTGCTGCGCCACTGCTCTGGCCCCTAAAAATATTTTTCACCAAGTAAAATTAACATTACTAAGGTAAGATGTTTAAAAGTGAAGTAAGAGAAGCCAGAACAATAGCACAGTGGGTAGGCTGTTTGCCTTGCACATGGCCATCCTGGGTTCAATTCTTGGTACCCCATAGAGCCCCCGCCTCCCCAGCCTGTCAGAAGTAATTTACAAGTGCAGAGCCAGTGCTGCCAGATGTGGCCCAGAAACAAACAAACAAAAAAAAAAAAATGAGGTAAGAATATTTAAAAGTTCAGTGTAGATCCAAGTTTACCATGAATCTGTGAGTAAGATGCAAGGGTGTAGAACCCGGCTGAAATGGTTTTTGCCGAGGAGTTGGCATAGGCCCATCATAAAACGATCTTTGGGATGTTACAAGGGGTCGAGTGTGAGTGGTTGCTGCTTGATCATCTTCCTCCTCCCCTTTGAGAAGATTTGAACCAGTTTTTAGCATTGTAAGATCTAGAATACAAAAAGATTATAATTGATACTCAAGACACTAATGACATTAAAAAAATTTAAATAAAAAATTGTTATAAAAATCTAATAAATGACCTTTTCTGTTCATACTTTAGTTAACTGATATTTGCCTTTTCACTGGGTTAACATCTGTAGTGATGGTATAAATATGATAAAGGTTTTGTAAAACTGCTGGTGCCTTTGCATGAAACCAGTCCATAAGAGCAGCCTTTGAATGTTAACCAGTACTCACTGATAGAGCTAAGGAGATAGACAGCTCAAAGAGCTAGAGAGCATGTTTTGCATGTTGGAGACCCAGGATGGAGCTCAGTAATACACTGCCCTCTGAGCACAGCAGGAGTAACCCTTGAGCACTTTTTAAACCAAAAATATTTTATTAGCTTAAATCTTTCAGATATTAAATTCACATATTAAAACAAGCTCTGTTCTAAAAAAAATATTCAACAAATTCTGCAGTTAAGTTGTAATTCGAACCAGCTTAAATTTCATGAAAATGCAGCTGAGGGGCCAGAGGTAGCGTAGGCGGTAAGGCATATGCCTCGCATGCGCTGACCTAGGATGGACCTTAGTTTGATCCCCTGGCATCCAATATGGTCCCCCAAGCCAGGAGCAATTTCTGAGTTCATAGCCAGGAGTAACCCCTAAGCATCATTGGGTGTAGCCCAAAAACCAAATAACAAAAAAAGAAAAAAAAAAGGAAACGCAAGTGAACCTGTCATTTAATAAAATTAACTGGGGGCCAAAGTGACAGTACAGTGGGCAGAACATTTGCCCTGTACGCACCTTTGCTGGGTTTGATTTCTGGCATACTGTAAAGTTCTCCAGAGCCTGTCAGGACTAATTCCTGAGTGCAGAGCCAGGAGTTATCCCTGAACACCAGCAGATATGTGAAGAAAAAAAAAAAAGAAAAAAGAACTGACAGGATATGTTGAGGTTACTTCCCTTCTATGGGCAAGAGTTAGGCATTCACTATAACACAGATGTAAACTTAGTGTGTTTGGGAGGAGACTGATGATAGAACTCAAAACTTTAAACATGCAAGGCAAGTATACTATCCCATATTTAACATACATGACCTCAGGAAGTGAAAAGTTTTTATTCACAGCTGTCTTTTACTACTGTACTTTTTTGTTTATTTGTTTGTTTTGGAGGGACACACCCATCGGCACTCCGGAGTTACTCCAGACTCTGCACTCAGAAACTGCTCCTGAATCAAGTGACCATACGAGATGCTGGGGATCAAACATCAGTCCTGGGTCAGGCACGTGCAAGGTAAACACCCTGCCACTGTGCTACCACTCTGGCCTTACTACTGTACTTTAATTGTGGTTATTAAGATTAATAAACTAAGAGTTTTCAGAAAAATATTCTATCCATTTGGGAGGAAAGTCTCCAGATAATCTAAGATAAATTTCTAGATTTTTAGGAACACATCATGGGAGGTATGGCCTATCTTTTGGTCACTGGAACAACCTTGGTGACATAGCTGGCTTTGTTATTCAACTGCTCTTGATATAATCAGACAGAAAAATACTTACATGTAAGAATAATTAAATAGGAAAAAAAGCGTAAGATGCATCTTTGTGAAGATTCCATAATAATTGCTGAAATGTGAATGCTCTAAGCCAGTCATTTACAACACTGTTTTGTATGAAGTCATACATGATACAATCCATTACAGCTGAGTAAACTACTAAACCTTGGAGACATTATGCCTTCTAGTTAAAGTACAATAGAAAAATTATTGTTGCCAATGATAAAATTTTACCTTTCAAGTGAAAATCAGCATATTGGAAAATTTGTGTCAGCCACCAGAAGCTTTATATCTCCTAAAATTTCAAACCTACTAATGAGATTGGTTATACTACTAACAGAAACCATTTTTCTGGGCAACCCTAGTCTTGAGAAACAAAATTTAATCATGTATCGATAATGATTTGCAAAATTTAACAAACCAGTATTTTCCAAATTACCAGTAATTGTTGCAATATCTAACATGGGAAAAAGCTGGTTTCGAAAATTATTCCAATGAATTTTATGTAATAGAATTGAAAAGTGTTTTGTTTTCGTTTTTTATTTTAGTTTTTCGGCCACACCTAGTGATATCTCTGGGGTTACTCCTGGCTATGTGCTCAGAAATGGCTCCTGGCTTGGGGGACCATATAGGATGCCGATTGAATTGTGGTTCATCCTAGGCTAGCATGTACAAGGCAGCAGCTTTATGGCAGGGTCTCAAACTCAATTTACCTGCGGGACGCAGGAAGCAAAGTCGGGGTGATCCTTGAGTGCAAAGTCAGTAGTAAGCCTTGAACATTGGGGGGTGTGACCCAAACAACTAAAACAAAACAAAACAAAAAAAGATTCCTCTAGGGCAGGACCACAAAATGTTGTACGGCCTTGTGGCCCACGGGCTGCGAGTTTGAGACCCCTGCCTGTGCCACTGCTCCAACCCCCAAAAGTAAGATTTGTACTCTATAATGCCAAGCTATATTTAAGAACTTATCTTTTGGTGAGTTTTGATGTAGTTGTCAAAGAATTTTCAAGAGATATTTTTCTGAAAAGCTATTAAAATGCTGCTTATTCAAGCAATATGTTGGTATAAGGCTGTGGTGTATCCCCAAAACAAAGTCAAACAAATTAAAATTCCAATTTAAAAAGTAAAAATGGGTAGTTAATTTTAATGAACTGTATTTAAAATCTGACCATTTCAACAAATCTGAATATAAAAAGTAGTTGAGTGACATTCTTTGTAATACTATCTTCAAATGTAGGGCCGGAGTGGTGGTACAAGCTGTAACGCATCTGCTTTGAGCACACCAGCCTAGGACAGACCCCGGTTCCATCCCCCAACATCCCAAATGGTCCCCCAAGTCAGGAGCAATTTCTGAGCGCATAGCCAGGAGTAACCCCTAAGCATCATCGGGTGTGGCCCAAGAACCAAAAAAAAACAAAAAACAAAAAAAAATCTATTTTCAAATATGGTTACATTTTATACTCATATCACACATTGATTTGAATTAATTATATTTCAAGTGCTCAACAATCATAGATGGCTAATGGTTAGCATGCTAAATAGTCTTACAAGCTCAATGCTGATACCATTATTACTATTAGCCACCTTTTTTCTCTTTCTGTCATCAGCTGACTGAATATTTTCTATATTATTAACTGTTTTTGTTTGCTTGTTTTTGGGTTTTTTTGGGTCACACCCAGCAGCGCTCAGGAGTTACTTCTGCCTCTATGCTGAGAAATCACCCCGGCAGGCTCGGGGAACCACATGGGATGCCGTAATTCGAACCACTGACCTTCTACATGGAAGGCAAATTTTACCTCCATGCTATCTCTCTGGCCCCTATTATTAACTTTTTAAAAGAATTTAAAAAGAATATTTTTAAATAAAGAATAGCTAAGACTATACTTTCAGGGATCATTTCTACAGTACATTCAAGAATTAGAATTTGGGGGCCCGGAGTGGTGGCACAGCGATAGGGTGTTTGCCTTGCACGAGGCTGACCTAGGACAGACCACGGTTCAATCCCCCGGCATCCCATATGGTCCCCTGAGCCAGGAGCCATTTCTGAGCACATAGCCAGGAGTAACCCCTGAGATATCACCAAGTGTGGTTCAAAAACCAAAGAAAAAGAACTAGATTTTGGTACTCTACAGTTAAGCCACATGCTGTCTCTGACACCTCTTTACGGTAAATATTTAATGTTACATAGTATTCAGTATTTTTTAATGAATTTAAAAATTCAGTAATTTTTAATGGCTTTAGTAAAAATTAAAAATATTAACAATAGGATGAATCATCACATTCAAAAAGTTAACTCATACCAACTGAGTTTTCATCATCATCTAGTATATGGCTTCGTTGTCTGGAACAACCTGAAGTCATCATGAGATCATCATCCTCATCATTCACAATCCCTTTTGAAAAAGAGGAGGTTTTGACTGCGTTGTCACTAAGAAAATCACCAGCATTACTTGAATCATCTCCATCAAAAAGATCATTGTAATCCTTTTCCACTCTGCTAGATACCTTGAACAAATTAATACAAAAGCTTAGTTACTTGTCTGAATTTAATTATGCAAGTGTCATATACATGTACCTATCTATAAACTCCACCAGCTTAAGGAACACCTTGATAATAATTTATAAAGTATTAGAGGACTTTTTTTTTTTTTTTTTTTTTGGTTTTTGGGCCACACCCTGTGAGGCTCAGGGGTTACTCCTGGCTATGCGCTCAGAAGTTGCTCCTGGCTTCTTGGGGGACCATATGGGACACCGGGGGATCGAACCGCGGTCCGTCCTAGGCTAGCGCAGGCAAGGCAGGCACCTTACCTCCAGCACCACCGCCCGGCCCCTCGAGGACTATTTATATTTCTAAGTTCTAGTATTTTTTTAATAAATCAGAAACTAAGATTAGCACAGAAGTATAGGATATATAAAAAATATTCTAGAACCTGGGAGTTAAGAGTACAGCAGAAAAGGCATTTGCCCAACCCAGGTTCGAGCCAGGATCTCCAGGTAGTCCCCCAAGCCCTGCCTGGAGTGATATCTGAGGGTAGAGACAGTAGGAAGAACTGAGCACTGCTGGGTGTATGTAGCCCAAAAACCAAAAATATAAAATGATACGACCCAGATATGGTAATATTTTACTCTTCAAGTCATTTCCCAGAAAAGTAACCCACCTGTAAGCACCTCAAAAATGCCTTTGGGGGAGGAGGCTTAAAAGTTAACATACTCGGGTCAGAGAGATAGCATGGAGGTAAAGCATTTGCTTTCCATGCAGAAGGATGGTTGGTTCGAATCCCGGCATCCCATATGGTCCCCTGTGCCTGCCAGGGGCGATTTCTGAGCATAGAGCCAGGAGTAACCCCTGAGTGCTGCCGGGTGTGACCAAAAAAAAAAAAAACCAAGACAAACAAATAAAAACAAAAAACAAAAACAAAAAAGCAGAAGTTAACATACTCATGGGGTCAAAGCAATAGTATAACAGGTAGGATGCTGGCCTTGCATGCAATCAACCCAGTTTTAAGTTTGCCAGAAATGACCCCTGAACTCCTGCGCACTGCAGGGTGTGGCCCTAAAAAATGTTATTTGCTTAGAACTGATCCAAAAAATAGGGTACGGGTTGGAGAGATAGTAGAGAGTACAAGGCTAGCCTTGCATGCAGTTTAACTCCCAACACCATATGCAGTCCCTAGAGCACCTCCAGGAGTGATCCCTAAGCACAGAATAAGTCCTGAGCATAGAAGAATGTGGCCCAAAAATCACAACCACCCAAAAGAGAATTTTTTAAAAATTGGGGAGGTGACTATGGATAACTCAATGGATAGAACAAGACACTTTACATATAGAAGACCAGGTTTGATCCTCGAGCACCACATGGAGGCAATCCCCAAACACAGAGCTGGGAACAGACTCTGATCACCATTTCACACAAAAAATTTTTTTACTTTTTTTATTTTTAAATTTTTTAAATTTCTTACTGAAAAATGAGTGTCCTGGCTTTATTTATGATGGCCATTAAGTATTAATAGTAATACAAAAGGCTTTATAAGAGATGACTTTTAAAACAGATTCTTTTTAAATTGACTTTCTGTGTTGATCAACTGTTATACAGAAATATAAATTACAGTTTATTATAAAATAAACCTGTTCTTTGGTTATGTCTTCTTATACTTCCATATTTCCAAGTATATATAGTGCTATTTTGTTTTCTGAGTTTTTTTTTTATTGTGACTGAAGTTCATTACACAGAATTATTTAAGGTACATAGTGACAATGAATGAAGGGCATTCCCACCACCAATGTTGTCCTCCCTCCAATCCTGTTCCCAGCATGTCTTCCACATATCCCTCCTTTACCCCCAGAATCCTAGTGCAACTGGTCTCCACCTTACAGCTTGTTAAAGGTTGGGTATCTATTCTGTTTGGTGTTTGTTTTCTGAGTTTTAATCATTATCTATTTGGTATATCCTATTAACTCACCAGATTATGATGGAAGATAAGGATCTGGTACAATTTTTTTCAACTATTCCAACTCCCTGAGTACATGTACACTATTAAACTTCACTGTTCTCAATATAGACACTCATGTTGGATGAAAAAATATACTATTATGACCATATAAATTACCGTATTTTCCAGCATATAAAACGACTGGGTGTATAAGACAACCCCCTACTTTTCCTGTTAAAATATAGGGTTTGGGGCCGGAGAGATAGCATGGAGGTAAGGTGTTTGCCTTGCATGCAGAAGGTCATTGGTTCGAATCCCGGCATCCCATATAGTCCCCTGAGCCTGCCAGGAGCAATTTCTGAGTGGAGAGCCAGGAGTAACCCCTGAGCGCTGCCAGGTGTGACCAAAAAACAAAAAACAAAAGAAAAAAAGAAAATAGGGTGTGGGCTATATTTGCCCAAATGGAAATTAAAAAAACAATATGGAAATTTTTTATTTGTTTTTTTTTTTTTGTTTTGGGGTCACACCTGGCAGTACTCAGGGGTTACTCCTGGCTCTATGCTCAGAAATCACTTCTGGCAGGCTCAGGGGACCATATGGGATGCCAGGATTCGAACCACCATCCCTCTGCATGCAAGGCAAATGCCCTACCTCCATGCTATATAAAGAAGTTCAGTTAGGCTGAATGACTATATAAGTTTACCTATTTATTAGGTATATATTAAGAGTAATGGTTAATTCAGGACTGAGACTTTTAGGACAAACTAAGATGCAGTCATCAATTCTAATTTTTACCTATACAACATTTACTTAATTAGCAATCCTAAAACAGTATTTCACAAAGGTATTCATTGGAATATCCAGGAATATTAAAAAAGGATATGTTTATTACTAAAACATATTTGGGAAACATAAAGTTAAACAATTTTAAATATTTAGGGATTGGAATAATAGTACTGTAGGTAAGGGCTTTGCATGCACTGGGCCCAGATTTCTTTTTTTTTTTTTTGGTTTTTGGGCCACACCCGGTGACGCTCAGGGGTTACTCCTGGCTATGCGCTCAGAAGTCGCTCCTGGCTTGGGGGACCATATGGGACGCCGGGGGATCGAACCGCGGTCCGTCTCCTAGGCTAGCTCAGGTAAGGCAGGCACCTTACCTCGAGCGCCACCGCCCGGCCCCGAGCCCAGATTTCAAGAATCCCCAAATACCATCAGGAGTAATTTCTGAGTGCAGAGCCAAGAATATATTCTGAACATTGCCAGGTGGCCCAAAGGCAAAACCAAAGAAAAAAAGAGTTGTTTTTAAATACTCCACTTTTTATGATAGGACAAAGGTTTCCAAATTAATTTGATCTACAACCACTCTTTTTTTTTTTTAATTTTTTTTTTTTTTGGTTTTTCGGGCCACAGCTGTTTGATGCTCAGGGGTTACTCCTGGCTAAGTGCTCAGAAATTGCCCCTGGCTTATGGAGACCATATGGGACACCGGGGGATCGAACCGCGGTCGCGATCTTTCCTTGGCTAGCGCTTGCAAGGCAGACACCTTACATCTAGCGCCACCTCACCGGCCCTTACAACCACTCTTTAAAAAAAAAAAAATCACTGGGCCCGGAGAGATAGCACAGCGGCGTTTGCCTTGCAAGCAGCCGATCCAGGACCTAAGGTGGTTGGTTCGAATCCCGGTGTCCCATATGGTCCCCCGTGCCTGCCAGGAGCTATTTCTGAGCACCGCCGGGTGTGGCCCAAAAACCAAAAAAAAAAAAAAAAAAAAAAAAAAATCACTTTGTTCCACTCCTGCTCTGTGGAAATTCACATACTTTAAACAAACAAATAGAAAGCACATCTCGAGCCCGGAGAGATAGCACAGCGGCGTTTGCCTTGCAAGCAGCCGATCTAGGACCAAAGGTGGTTGGTTCAAATCCCAATGTCCCATATGGTCCCCTGTGCCTGCCAGGAGCTATTTCTGAGCAGACAGCCAGGAGTAACCCCTGAGCACCGCCGAGTGTGGCCCAATAACAAGAGTAACTTTTAAGAAAATAATGTAGTCAGTGGTATTTTCCAAATCCACTTGGAAACAGAAAGATTCTGAAGAAATGTATAATTACCTCACTGTTTGCGGTCTTCCCATCAGAGTCACAAACATTCTCCAAGAGTCCTAGATTTCCTTCTACATCTGTATAAGCTATCTGATCACAAGTAGGATGCCAAGCCAGACAACAAATCGCATAACCTTTCTCATGTTTTACCCTAAAAATTATAAAATGAATCTTTAAAACACTATCATAAAAAATATATAAACTTATTTATTTTTTATATTTATACTATAGCATCTATAGGGAGATACTAGTATATGGCAAATTGTTAAAATATGTTCAATTTTGACAAACTATGAGCTTTATGTTTATATTTTTACAATGTAATAATTTCAGATTTTAAATATTCCATAAAAAATCTATTAGAAATAAATAAGAAGCAGAACTTATATTGAATCATACCTTTCCAAGCAATTTCTGGTTTGCACATTCCAAATTATAATTAAACCATTTGTACTCCCTGCAGCTAAATATTGCCCACAAGGAGACCAGGTAACTACATTCAGGTTCTATAAAAAAAGAAAAAAAGAAAATGATTTTGCATAATTAAAACAGTACACTCCTTTAATTACCGAATTTACATTTATTTTTGTTTTAGGAGGGCCACCAACCGGCAATGCTCAAGGGTTCTCTTGGCTCTACACTCAGAAATCGCTCCTGGCAGGCTTGGGGCAAATTTACATTTTGGAACCAAATTAACATTTTTATTATAAATAAATGATAATTAAATCAGATACCACAAAAGCAAAACACAACAGCTGCTTTTTAATTTTCAGTGATATTCAACTATTATTAGTTGCTATTATTTATCATGTTAAAATTATATTAGCACTGTTTTTTTAAAGTAAAACAAGTTTATCTGGGAAATAAAGGGGAAGGAGAGGTAGACACATGCTAGATAGAGAACACAGGCTTCTTGAAAGTGGGAAAAAGTAGAGTACAAATCCCAAGCATGATTGTAAGGGTTATTTCCCAGAACAAGAACATGAGTATATGAGCACAATTTTAAAAACAAATCTAAAGGGCCCGGAGAGATAGCACAGCGGTGTTTGCCATGCAAGCAGCCGATCCAGGACCAAAGGTGGTTGGTTCGAATCCCAGCATCCCATATGGTCCCCCGTGCCTGCCAGGAGCTATTTCTGAGCAGACAGCCAGAAGTAACCCCTGAGCACCGCCGGGTGTGGCCCAAAAACCAAAAAAAAAAAAAATCTAAAAACAGCACAAGATAATCACTTAGCAGTTACCATCAAGATGAAAACAAGTGAGGTGAAACAAGCCATTGAGACTGATTATGTCAATTTTCTCAACTGCAAAATGAGTTCATATGAAATAGTAACAGAAAATAAATAAAGCTTTTGATCTATTCTAAAACTCAAGAACCCATGATGCTAGGTCACAGCAAACTCAAAAGAACAGTGGCTATTTACTGATAAGTAAGAATAATGTGTTTTATATTATGCTAGGGTTAAATTTGAATTTTCTCAAGTTAAAAGATTTTGTTCTCACAAGAAAATATAAGCTAGGATAAACATCTCTTGACTAAGCAAATAAAGGTCATAGGAGAATTGTTTTGATTAAAAATAATATTTAGGAGCAAGTTTATTTAGGCAAAGATATATTAATTATTCACTTAGCTTACAGAAGTGTCACAAAACTTACCTGAGAAACAAAATTATCTGAAAGATCGAATTCATTACTCCAAGTTTCTCTTCTATACAGCTTAACAGATTTTTCCACAGGAATTGCCAGCAACTAATAGGAAAATTAGGCATCTTTTAATCACAATTATTTAAATAAAAATAAATAAAAATAAATGAACTGTGCCTAGAGTAAATACCGTGAGCCTGCCATGAGTAATTTCTTTTTTTTTTTTTTTTTTGGTTTTTGGGCCACACCTGGCGGTGCTCAGGGGTTACTCCTGGCTGTCTGCTCAGAAATAGCTCCTGGCAGGCACGAGGCACCATATGGGACACCGGGATTCGAACCAACCACCTTTGGTCCTGGATCGGCTGCTTGCAAGGCAAACGCCGCTGTGCTATCTCTCCGGGCCCAATAATTTCTTTTTTATTTAAACTTTATTGATTGATTGACTGATTGGTTTTTGGGTCACAATTAGTGGTGCTCAGGGGTTACTCCTGGCTCTGCACTTAGAAATCACCCCTGGCAGCCTGGGGTACCATATGGGATACCAGGAATCAAACTGGGTCCCTCCCAGGTTGGCTGCATGCAAGGCAAACACCCTACTGCTGTGCTATCTCTCTGGCCCCCCAAGAGTAATTTCTGAGTGCAGAGCCACAAGTAACTGCTGAGTACTGTCAGTTGTGGTCCAATCCCCGCCCACCCCCAAGCAGAATATATGGCACTTTTAAATTTTTATTCATGTTCTTTATAAATCATTACTGGGATATTGTGATCTACAATACTATTTATGGAGGTTTCATGTCAGAATGCATGCTTTTAAATTTTTGTTTGTTTTAGGGTCACACCGGCAGCACTCAAGTCTTTCCTGCAATGCTCAGAGGACCATCTGGGATGCCAGGGTCTGAACCCAGATAGTCTGCGTGTAAGGCAGATTGTACTATGCCTCTAACCACAAAAATGCATGCTTTTAAATTTTTGTTTCATTTTGGAACCACATACACCTCATGGTGTTCAGGACTTACTCCTGGCTCTGCACTAAGAGATCACCCTATAGGTGATCAGGGAACTAAATGTTTACTGGAATTCAGATCAGTTGCATGCAAGGCAAGTGCCCTACTCACTGTACTATCTCTCCAGCCTCCAGAAAGTACACTTTTTTTTTTGGGTCACACCCATTTGACGCTCAGGGGTTACTCCTGGCTATGCACTCAGAAATCGCCTCTGGCTTGGGGGGACCATATGGGGGCTCAAATGAGGTCTGCCGTCCTAGGCTAGCGCTTGCAAGGCAGGTGCCTTACCTCTAGCGCCACCTCTCCGGCCCCACAGAAAATATACTTTTAAAAGTTCACATGACACACAAAAATATGTAAGAAAAACAAAATCTCTCTATATCCTATTGTGACTTCTCAAAAGCAAATATACAAACTATAAAAAAAAAATGCATACAGGGGCTGGAGAGATAGCACAGTGTAGGGCGTTTGCCTTGCACACAGCTGATTCGAACAAAGGTGGTTCGAATCCCGGCATCCCATATGATCCCCGTGCCTGCCAGGAGCGACTTCTGAGCGAAGAGCCAGGAGTAACCTGAGCGCCGCTGGGTGTGACCCAAAATCAAACAAAAATGCATACAAACATATATGAAAGTACATATAGAACACATAATTAACAGCTTTTTATCTATATACAGATGATTCAACAATCTGGTGTTTTGTCTTTTCTTTTATTTAAACCGTATCTGAAGATCATTCCATATGAAGTTACATATCTCATTCTAAAGTTTCACAGAGCCAGTACAATAGCACAGCAGTAGGGTGTTTTTGCCTTGCACGTGGCTGACCTGGACAGACCCAGGTTTGATCCCTGGCATCCTATATGGTCCCCCAAGCCTTCCAGGAACAACTCCTGAGCACTGCTGGGTGTGGCCCCCACACAAAAACAAACAAAAATTCAGATATTTCACACATATGCTGCCTGGGTAAAAAGTGCCTGAGCTGGGACCAGAGAGATAGCATGGAGGTAAGGTGTTTGCCTTTCATGCAGAAGGTCATCAGTTCGAATCCTGGCATCCCATTTGGTCCCCCGTGCCTGCCAGGAGTAACCCCTGAGCACTGCCGGGTGTGACCCAAAAACCACAAAAAAAAAAAGATGCCTGAGCACACATCACCTGGGTTGTGAACCAGGGCTATCTTCACCTTTGAGAAGCCACATTTTCTCCTACGTTCTCTCTCTCTTGCCTCTCCCTTTCTTCAGTACCTCCAAATAAAATCTGTTTCCTCAGAACCTTCAAATAAACTGCTTTTATTTAAAAATAAAAAATTCTCACTTTCAGCAATATCACCATATCACCATTTACTTACATGGTTCCAATAATGAAGATTCAAACTGTTTTTATTATTTTACTGTTAGAAACAATGATGTAGCATTTTATACATACCCTGTGATGCATATAATAAATATGCTTACAGGATAGAAATATTCTTTTTCCTTTTTTGGGGGGGTTTTTGGGCCACACCCAGTGGTGCCCAGGAGTTACTTCTGGCTCTTTGCCCAGATATCGCTCCTGGTAGGCTCAGGGGACCATATGGGATGCCATGAATCAAACCCGGGTCCATCCTGAGTTGGCCTCATGCAAGGCAAACACCCTATAACTGTGCTATCGCTCCAACCCCTAAACTTTCCTTTATAAGCCCAATTGATATCCTTAATATAAAAGAATTTCATTAGCAGGTAAAGAGCATTTTCCATTCTAGTTTCAAGTCTCTCACATTTCTGTTTTATGTATAAACTAGTACTTCAAAATAGTACATACTAGCAGTAAGAGTGGACATATTTCCAGGGTCTGGAGCAATAGCAGAGGGATAGGGCGTTTGCCTTGCACGTGACCAACCCAAGTTTGATCCCCTGCATCCCATATGGTCCCCAAAGCCTGACCGGAGTGATTTCCGAGTTCAAAGCCAGGAGTAAAACCCCAAGTGCCACCGAGTATGACCCAAACAAACAAACAAACAAACAAACAAGGGCCGGTGAGATAGCATAGAGGTAGGGCATTTGCCTTGCATGCAGAAGAACGATGGTTCAAATCCTGGCCTGAGTCTACCAGGAGCAATTTCTGAGTGTAGAGCCAGGAGTAACCCCTGAGCGCTGCCAGGTGTGACCCAAAAACCAAAAACCAAACAAACAAAAAAAACTAAAAAGACTATTTCCAGAGCTATTCCATAACTGAACATAAAGAAAAATAAAAAATTAAAGGGAAAAGTACTCTTCAAAAATTATTTGCCTTTTAGGGGGGCCAAAGTGGTAGTACAGCAGTAATGTGTTTGCTTTGCACGCAGCTGACCCAGGACAGAAGCAGGTTCAATCCCTAGCGTCCCATATGGACCCCTGAGCCAGGAGTGATTTATGAGCGCAGAAGCTGGATGTGGCCCAAAAAACAAACTCTATATAAAGTAATTCTCTTGAATAGAAATCAAGCAAACACAAAGATAATAATTGGCCATTTGTGAGCCAAAGCCACACGTTACGGATGAAATTGGATTTTTTTTCCATGGGACACCAGACAATATCTCATGGCACACTAGTGTGCCACGGCTCAGTGATTGAAAATGCTGGACTAGAACAAATTAAAAAAAAAAAAAGTTGGAAAATAGATTTACTTACCTTTCCACTTTTTGGCTGCCAAGCAAGTCTACAGATCGATTTTGCATTAATCACATCGTTACATTTTTGTAGTAATGGCCAACTAGTAGTACATGTCTGATTTTTTTTTGTTAAAAAAAAAAAAGAAAATTTTATTTTCTTCATGAAAATTTCCCCCCAAAAGATGCAGAACTAAATAGATTAATGTCAGATTAATTAATCAAGGTCAGAAAAAAGCAATTTAGTTTACTTTCATCTAATTATAATATTTATGTACCTGTTACTCTAAGTCTTTCAGAGGTTAAAAAAAGTACAGAATTAAAAAAAAGAACATTCCAGCCAGAGAGAGAGCACAGTGGTAAGGCATTTGCCTTGCAATCGGCCAACCCAGGATCAAAGGTGGTTCAAATCTTGGCATCCCATACGGTCACCTGTGCCTGCCAGGAGCAATTTCTGAGCAGATAGCCAGGAGTAATCTCTGAGGGAAACCTGGTGTTGGCTCTTACCACCCCTCCCCCCACAAAAAGAACATTCCATGGGGCCAGAGCAGTTCCACAGTGATAAGACGTTTGCCCTGCACGCCACTGACCTAGGTGAATCTAGGCTCAATCACCGGTGTCCCATATGGTCCCCCAAACAAGGAGCGATTTCTGAGTGCATAGCCAGGAGTAACCCCTGAGCATCACCGGGTGTGACCCAAAAACCAAAACCAAAACAAACAAAAAAAGAACATTCTTCTGTAATATCAGCAAATAATATACTAGCTGATAAATAAACACAATTAAAACCCCAGCATGTTACATCTTAAGTTTCTATAGAAATGAACTGAACAGATTTATTATAAAATATTATGTGTAAAGTCAAGCCTATTTAGCCTAAGAATGAGAGAATGACACTGGTTATAGAGGCAATAGAAAGTACTTTCTCATCAATCATATCTCTATAAATGCCAAGGTTTTTATTATAGTCTCAGAAAAAATAGAGAGCTTTCATCACATCTTCTTTAAAACTTTTATGTAGGTTAGAATAAATTATTTATGTGATTCCCGAAATCAAATGTGGTTCTTGTTTTATTTTTTCCAATAATTGCTAAAATCTATAAACAAATACAGGGGGCAGAGAGATACTACAGCAGGTAAGGAGCCTAGCTTGAACAGTCAACCTGGGTTTGATGCCTCATACCACCAGGAGTGAACCCTTAGATCCACAGGGTATGATGCAAAACCAAAAATAAGTAAATATAAAATATAATTTCTCTTATGATTCAGTAAAAAGTAATTATGAGCCACTTAAGTTTGTATTGATACTGTTGAATTTTTTATCACAATATTTAAAACCTTTGCTACTCAAAAGAAGAAAATTACACTGAATTATTAATTTGGTCCATTAATAAATTAAGTAACACCCAATAAATGACATCAACAGACAAAAGGTTTTACAAAGGGATGAGTTTACCTGATCTAGAGTTTGCCAAATTCGAACAGATCCATCACAACTAGCTGATGCCTGCAAAAACAAACAATAGATTTGTCTATAATGCAACCATAATGCAATATTGGAATTGATTCAATTATGATAAAGAAGTTTTTAGCACCTGTGTGAAATTTTCTGCTAATCCAGAACATGTGCAATTAAAGAAAAAATAAAGGGGAGGGGATTATTACCAGAAAAATGTCTTTAGGATCAATGGAAATACTTAAAACCGGGGCATCATGTCCTCGAAATGTTTTCTGTTGACTGCAATCCATTACATCCACAATTTTGACAAGAAAATCACTATAAACAATTAAAAAAAAAAACATAAGTAAATGCCAATAAAAAGTATCTCCTAAAAGCTATTTCCCTAATATCTCAAAATTACAATAGTACATGCCATAATTTTTATAGCAAATTATAAAATCTGGCACCAAAATTTAATGACACTAATTTAGTTTCCATCTATAAAAGTGGTAAAAAATACAAGTTAAGATTTCACATGACGGGGCCGGGTAGGTGGCGCTGGAGGTAAGGTGTCTGCCTTGCAAGCGCTAGCCAAGGAAGGACCGCGGTTCGATCCCCCGGCGTCCCATATGGTCCCCCCAAGCCAGGGGCGATTTCTGAGCACATAGCCAGGAGTAACCCCTGAGCGTCAAACGGGTGTGGCCCAAAAACCAAAAAAAAAAAAAAAAAAAAAAAAAAAAGATTTCACATGACATGGGCTGGAGAGATAGCACAACAGTGGGGTGTTTGCCTTGCATGCAGCCGATCCAGGATGGATAATGGTTCGAATCCCGACATCCCCGATGGTCCCCCGTGCCTGCCAGGAGTGATTTCTGAGCGCAGAGCCAAAAGTAACCCCTTAGTGCCGCCAGGTATGGACCCCCCCCCAAAAAAAAAAAGATTTCACATGACAGTTGAGTTGCAGAGACAGTACAGAAGTAACAGATGAGGCTAATTTGAGGTTTAATCCCTGGTACCATGTGGTCCCCGAAGCATAGAAAGTAGCCACCCAGGTCACAGGAGTTGCCTGAATCAAGCATGGCAAAAAAAAAAAAAAAGGATTTTTTTATTTATTTGTTTATTTGTTTTTGGGACACACCTGGCAATGCTCAGGGGTTATCCTGGCTTTGTGCTCAGAAATCACTCCTGGCAGGCTCAGGGGGCCTTATGGGATGGCAAAACCTTTTTATATACTGTTATGTTTATGGACTTTGCTGCAGTGCCAGACTTGTACTTAAAGCCATGTCATGGATTACACTTGGTGATGTGGGTAATGCCATGCGGATCAAACTCTGAGCCACACACATGCAAGGCTCTATCTATAACAGTCACATCCCTGGGTCCCCACAGGCATTTTGTTTCTGGTTTTTTGGGCCACACCCAACAGTGCTCAGAAATTACTCTTGGCAAGGCAGAGAAGACAATATGGGGTGCTGGATTGAAACCACATGCTGGCCACACACAAGTTCAACATCCTATCTTTCTTTCCAGCCCCTTCACAAGCATTTTCTTAAGTGCTATGCTTTTTATCCCAAATAGCAACTTAATTTTCTCTCCCTTTGGCAAACAAACATCAAGAGAAATAAAAAAAAAAAATCTATCTCCTCTTGAAAATAATCACCAAGAAAGACCGCAAGAAACCTGGTAAAAGTTCTTAAATATGGGGCCGTCGCGGTGGCGCTAGAGATAAGGTGTCTGCCTTGCCAGCGCTAGCCTAGGACGGACCGAGGTTCGATTCCCCGGCGTCCCATATGGTCCCCCAAGCCAGGAGTGACTTCTGAGCGCATAGCCAGGAGTAACCCCTGAGCATCACCGGGTGTGGCCCAAAAACCAAAAAAAAAAAGTTCTGAAATATTTTGAGGGGAATTTTTTATTTGGTTGGTTTGGGGCCACACTCAGACACTCTCAAAGGTTATTCCTGGCTCTGCACTCAGGAATCACTTCTAGCAGTGCTCAGGGGATTACATAAGGTGCCAGGGACAAGACATAGGTCAGTCACAATTATCTATATTATCTCCAGTCCCATAATTTTTTATTTTGTTTTTATTGTTCTTTGTTTGAGGGTCATACCTCGAAATGCTCAGTTGATTCCTGAGTGCAAAGCTCAAAATGCTCAGGAATTATTCCTTGCTTTGCACTCAGGAATCAATCCTGACATCATTCAGGGGACTTATGGGATGACAGAGATGTAACCAGGGCCAGTCACATACAAAGTAAGTGTCCTACCTACTGTATTATCTTACCTTTCTGCTCCCCATAAATATTCTGTTTTGGGGGCCAGAGAGATAGCATGGAGGTAAGGCGTTTGCCTTGCATGCAGAAGGTCGGTGGTTCGAATCCCGGCATCCCATAAGGTCCCCCAAGACTGCCAGGAGCAATTTCTGAGCATAGAGCCAGGAGTAACCCCTGAGCGCTGCCGGTTGTGGCCCAAAAACCCCCAAAAAAAGAAAAAGAAAAAAGTATAAATGTATTCTCAAAGCCTCTACAAAGGCCAGAGAAACAGAAGTGTAGGTAGGACACTTGCCTTCCATGAATCACCAGAATCTCATAGTCCCCTGCATTCTGCTAAAAGTAACCTCTGAATATAGAGCTGATAGTCCTGGTACTGTCAGGTATGGCCCAAAATCAACCAGGGAAAAAAAAGATTCCATGATGGCTTAGGAATAGTGCAAAAGATAAGCTGCATGCCTGGCATACTGCCTGCCAACTCTGGTTCAAATCTCTAGCACCACATATCATCCCCTGAGTATAGAGCCAGAACAGTCCCCTGAGCCTTGCTAGATATGGTCAGATACTCCCCTCCATAAAATACCTCTACTAAGAAAAAGACATCAATAAAAATCGAGATTAGAAAAAAAAAAAATAGTCCTGAAAATGTCACTCAAAAAGCAAAAATTAGTCATTCTGTCAATCGCTATTTCTGTTTTTGATATATACAAGAGTCCTACCTAGATCCAGCAGCAATTTTTGTACCATCTCCATTAAAGACCACGTGGTTTGCATTTGTGGTAAATCGGGTCAGTAAGCCATCTGGAACTCCTTCAGGAAATGTGTGCACTTGAATAGTATTGTTAGATACCGCAGTGACCAATTTTCCATTCTAAAAGAAAATTAAAGACAAATTAGCAAAGCAAATTAAAAATAAAAAAAGTAATCACAGGGACCAGCAGTGGCACAAGCAGTAGAGCGTTTGCCTTGCACACACTAACCTAGCATGAACCGAGGTTCCATTCCCTGGTATTTCATATAGTCCCCCAAGCCAGGAGCAATTTCTGAGTGAATAGTGAAGAGTAACCCCTGAGCATCACCAGGTGTAGCCCAAAAAGCAGAAGGAAGGAAGGAAGGAAGGAAGGAAGGAAGGAGGGAGGGAGGGAGGGAGGGAGGGAGGGAGGGAGGGAGGGAGGGAGGGAGGAAGGAAGGGAGGAAGGAAGGAAGGAAGGAAGGAAGGAAGGAAGGAAGGAAGGAAGGAAGGAAGGAAGGAAGGAAGGAAGGAAGGAAATGTACGCATGATGCCCAAATGAAAATAATTTTAAAAAACTAGCAAAACAAGTTCAAATCAGTTGGGAGCCTTTCCATAGATTAAAATCCTGTAAAAAAAAGAAAAATCTTTATAAATGTAGTTTATGTCAAGAGAATATTAGGGCTATGTCACTGAATAATTTTTTCTGAACTCCACCAGCAGTGATCCCTGAGAACAGAGCCAAGATTCAGCCCTGAGCACTTCTGGGTGTGATCCAAAAACAAAAATAAAACAAAATCAAAATTAAAAGTATTTTCAATAGATCACTATTTCTAGTATAGCCACTTTAAAATGTTCAGGGGGCCAGAGCTAAAAGGATATCCGTTATGGCCCAACAAAACAAAACAAAACAAAACAAAACAAATAAAAGCTCAGAAACTTCTGGCTTTATTATGCAGTTTTATTTCATAAGAGAAACAAGAGGGACATTCCTGTTAAAAATTATTTTTTTAACCAAGCTGATCACAACAGTATTTCACAACACTTGATGTAATTGTCTCAAAATACCTTCAAAGCACATGAGTATGCCTTTTCTCCAACATTAATGAACTTAGGGTCATCATCATCCAGGTTTTCCCAAATTCTCACATCACCATCACTTCCACATGTTACAATATAACTGTGAAGAAAATACAAACAGTAAAAAGTCACCCTGTTTCTAAACTTTTTTTTATTATACTTAATCTTTTAAAGGTATTGACCAATACTTTCCCACTAACAAAAGTCTTAATGACAAGGACAGGTAACCTCCTTTTCTATAAAATGAAAGGTTATTCCTATATTCGCTATACATCTTCCTTGATATATTTTAGTTACTATATAATAAAGGAAGGAGTATGCAATCTCTGTGACTACAGGTAACAGATACACCTTATCAATGTATCTCTAGCACAAAGCAGTCTGACATACGTATGTTAACGAATGATGAAGAGTTTAATTAACCAGCTAATTATCTGAATGACTAGCTTATCTCTCCAAACCTATTATCTTCCAAGTGCTTTTATTTACTAACATTTGTCATAATGACTCCAAACAAAATATTAAATGTTTAAAAGTAGTAAAGTTATGGGGCTAAAGTGATAGCAGGGAGGTAGGGCATTTGCCTTGCATGCAGAAGGACAGTGGCTCGAATCCTGGCATCCCATATGGTCCCCTGCACCTGCCAGGAGCGATTTTTGAGCGTAGAGGATTTCTGAGTGTAGAGCCAGGAGCAATCCCTGAGCGCTGCCAGGTGTGACCCAAAAACCAAAACCAACCCCCCCCCCCAAAAGTAGTAAAGTTACAAAACTAAAGTGTCCTATTATGATGGGATTATTAGTATTCCTCTAAATTATAGTAGCATTTTGTTCAAAATCAGTTAGAAATCTTTAATCAAAGCATCCAACTTAAGCTTTTGAAGCTGTCAGAGAAATGCAATTAATGAAAACAAAGTCTATCCCTACAACAGTAAACATTAATCAAACAATTTCTACATTAAAAGCAGAAACAACAAATGATTTCTTTGGGGGACGGCCACAACTGGTGGTACTCAAGAAGTTACACCTGCCGCTACACTTAGGAGTTATTTTGAATGATACCCAAGTCAGCCACCCATGTGTAAGGCAAATGCTCTATCCACTGTATTATCTCTCTCGCCTAAAATAATTTAATTTTTAAATCCTGTAATTGCACTTTAGAGTATCTTGATTCACATAAGAATCTGACTGAATTGTTCTTTTTTAACTGCCTAAATTATACTGTGCCAGAATAAAATGAAATTGAATACAGGCTTAAATTTATAAAAAATTCAAAGGAATATATATAAGCTTAGATGATAAATTTTTATGTTTAAAAATATTTGAGGAGGGCTCAGAGAGACTTGGGCCTTCCATGCAGTCCAACCAGATTCAATCTCCAGCACCCTCTATGATCCAGTCAGGAGTGATCCCTGAGCACAGAACCAGGACTAAGTTCTGAACACAGCTAGTATAGTCAGAGCAATCAGTGTCAGGGGTGGTGGGAAGGAGAGGCAGGGATTGTACAGAAAGACAGTACAAGGCTAAGGCAACTGTCTTATACACAGTCAACTCTAGTTTGATCCCAGCAGCATGTGTGGTTCTCAAGCACTGTCAAGAGTGATCATTGACTACAGTGTCAGGATAAGCCCTGGGGTTGTACCCCCCAATTTTTTTTTAAATCTTTTGAAATTTGCCCCATTCTCAAGTGTCCTGTCCTGATTTAGGTGTTAAATTGAGAGTTCTGCTATAAATATCTGAGTAGGACTAACTTTATTATGCTCTATGACATAATTACAAAACCAACTATTACGTTGGCATTTTATCCCTACCTGAATTCTCCATCCTCACAGAGCCATGTTCTTTCTTTATCTAACAACTTCTACCCTCATGAGATTCATGATGAGGCACCAGCAAAATCTCTAGATCCTCAGCTTTCTTTATGAACATTCCTCTGAGAATAATGCTTCCTCTTCAATTCTCTTAAGTGCTAGCTGATTTCTTTTCCACATCCCTAGAGGATCTGGTGGTGGAACTTTCTAGCACTTTTCATTCTATTGCCACACCCTACCCTCTATCTGAAGAAAAAGGAAAAGATCAAGGGATGTGGTTCATTCTCAAGTGCCAACTATAGGCCTAATAGTTCTGCTGAGCCACAATCTCCAGTAGACAGCTGTGTGTAAGCACTTCAAGTAAAGTGTGTAATCCCAGAAAGTACCACAACTACAACTAAGTGTTCAAGAACTGTCAGGAATGTAACCAATGGCATGTGTGAGCACCACAGTAACCCCAGGGAAGAATGTGCAAGAGCAGACAATTAGTTTATACTCCACAAAGAGCATGTGTGCAAGCCACAACTGAAGTGTGAAATCCTCACCCCAATCTGGACCTCCGCCTAACCCCCAACAAGCAACAGAGTGAAATATAATTTGCAAAATCGTGTAACCCTAGTCATAGCAACAACAATAAGCACTACAAGAAAATTTCAAAATTTGGGGTGTTTTTTTTTGTTTGTTTGTTTTTGGTCACACCCTTCAGTGCTCAGGGGTTACTCCTGGCTCTGCACTCAGAAATCACGGCTTAGGGACCATACAGGTTGCCGGAAATTGAACTGTTGGATTTGGCTGCATGCAAGGCAAACGTCCTATCGCTGTGCTATCACTCTGGCCCAATTTCAAAATTTTGAAATTAAGAAAAAGACATGAAACTGAGATCAGAGAGATAGCACAAGTAGTAAGTATAGCATATGTTTCGAATGTGCAGGGCTCCAAGTTCAAAACCTAGCACTTCATGGTTTCTAAATATATCAGGTTTGAAAGGGAAGAAAGCTGTAAGAAAACTAATGCATTCCTTTTTATTTATTTAGGATTTTGGGTCATACCTGGCAGTGCTTAGGGGTTACTCCTGGCTCCATGCTCAGAAATCGCTCCTGGCAGGCATGGGGGACCATATGGGATGCCGGGATTTGAACCAATGACCTTCTGCATGAAAGGCAAATGCCTTAACTCCATGCTATCTTTTCGGCCCCCAACTAATGTATTCCTAAAGAGAAATTCTTCCTAGTTATTTAAAGATTTTTTAATATAATTTTTAATATAGTTATCTCCCCAATACTTATTCCTATTTGAAACAGCAGTATTTTCAATACCCATTTAAATGAAACTGATATACAACCCTACCCTCCACCCATCTCAGATTCCCATGGTTAGATTTTGTCAATATTTCAACTGTTTCATAATCTCAACTTCAATCTTTCTAACCAATTTATCATTTTGCTTTATTCCCTAAATATCTTAATTCCAACAATTTCCCATTCTCATAGGATCTATAATTGACTGAAATTACATATGCTACAACTTCCTATTCCCTTCAAGTTCGTACTCTCTCCTAATTTCATTTGGAATCCATTTTATGTCATTAAAATCACTCCTCTGGGTCACTTTAGCCCTCTTCCACTTTATTATACTTGCCAAGCATAATCCAAACTCTGGTTAAACCCAACTCTTGTCCATTAATAAAATGGTGCTCACACAGCTAACTATAGTTGGGAAAATAAAACTGACTACTTTCATCTAGTCTCACTTTAAATTCACCATCACTAACCTAAAGTAGGTCTTCAGTAATGTCAAGCAATCTAACTATATTTTCCTAGTCCTTTAGATATTTCCTGTCTTGTAACCATCATATCTATTTCTCATCAAACCTTCACCTCCTCCTGACTCAATTAACAATCCCAATACCTCCCTTTTTTTCAATCTACTATAATCAATTTTTTTGATTTGTTTTGTTTTGGGGCCACACCCGGTGATGCTCAGGGATTACTCCTGGCTATATGCTCAGAATCGCTCCTGACTTGGGGGACCATATGGATGCAGGGGGATCGTACCGGGTCTGTCCTAGGTCAGCACGTGCAAAGCAAACACACTACCGCTGCACCACCACTCCAAAAAAAGCTCATGATCACCCACTACCACATCACTACATCTAATGGAAGTTCTCGGTATTTTTTTTTTTTTTTTTGGTTCCCACACCCGGCATTGCTCAGGGGTTACTCCTGGCTGTCTGCTCAGAAATAACTCCTGGCAGGCACGGGGGACCATATGGGACACCGGGATTCAAACCAACCACCTTTGGTCCTGGATTGGCTGCTTGCAAGGCAAACGCCGCTGTGCTATCTCTCCGGGCCCAAGTTCTCAGTTTTTTTTTTTTTTTTGGTTTTTGGGCCACACCCTGTGACGCTCAGGGGTTACTCCTGGCTATGCGCTCAGAAGTTGCTCCTGGCTTCTTGGGGGACCATATGGGACGCCGGGGGATCGAACCGCGGTCCGTCCTAGGCTAGCGCAGGCAAGGCAGGCACCTTACCTCCAGCGCCACCGCCCGGCCCCAAGTTCTCAGTTTTTAAACTGACCCACCAGCAGCACTTGACCTGGTTCATTATTTCTTACTTAAAAATGCTACTTCATGTGGCCAGAGAAATAGCATGCCTTGCATGCAAAAGGACGGTGGTTCAAATCCTGGCATCCCATATGGCCGCCCAGACTGCCAGGAGTGATTTCTGAGTGTAGAACCTTGAGCGCCGCCCGGTGTGACCCAAAAACAAAAACAAAAAAGCTATCTAAGGGCCAGAGAGATAGTACAGCAGTAGGGCATTTGCCTTGCATGCAACCAATCTAGGACAAATGGTGGTTCAAATCCCAGCATCCCACATGGTCCCCTGTGCCTGCCAGGAGCAATTTCTAAGAGCAGAACCAGGAGTAATCCCTGAGTGCCACTGGGTGTGACCCCAAAACAAAACAAAACAAAAAGTTCAAATCCCAGCATCCCACATGGTCCCCTGTGCCTGCCAGGAGCAATTTCTAAGAGCAGAACCAGGAGTAATCCCTAAGTGCCACTGGGTGTGACGCCAAAACAAAACAAAACAAAAAGCTACTTCAAGTTGTTTCTAGATACCATCCCTAGCACTGAACTATCTTGAGGGGTGGAGGTGGTTGAGATCTCCAATGGCACTGGGGATTGGGACCAATCCTGGAATAGAAATATGGTGATGCTGGGGGTCAGTAGAGTTAGATCCAACAATGTTGGGAAAGGTTTTGGGAAGGCTGGGTAGTGTAAAGCAACAACACTGAACTGCGGACCTCATGTATACAATGCTCCCTTTGAGTTATCTCCTGACTCTTTGAACATTTGGGGGGGGGGGGTTTACTGGCCACACTCAGCAACGCTCAGGGGTTCGCACTGGTCAGCAATCAAGAATCACTCCTGATGCACTCACGAGACCATATGAGATGTCAGGATCTAACCTGGGTCAGCTGCATGCAAAGCTAATGAATACTCTATCTGCTGTACTCAATCCAGATCCCACCCTTTGAACATCTTAACTACAATCATTTCTTTCTTACATGGCTTCATTTCAATAGTATAAATTAAACATCTATATAGTGAAAAATTTGGGGGGGGGGTTTTTTTGGGGGGACACACCTGTAGGCACTCAGAAATTGCCCCTAGCAGGCTCTGGGGACCATATAGGATACCGGGAATCAAACATGGGTCTGTTTTTTGCAAGGCAAATGCCCTACCTCTGTGCTATCACTCTGGCCCCTATATCATGACAACTTCTATACTTAGATCTCCAGCCAGGATCCCAATCCTAAATCCTAGGAAGCATCAGCTAAAGATTTAAACTTCTGTCTTTAACTCAAATTCTTCTCTGAGCTTTAGAATCATTTATCCACATCTCTAATCTGTAAATATCAAATAAATCCTATCCTGTACCCAGATACAAATTCATAACCTCTATATCCTACCTTTAAAATGTGTTTTCTCTCCATTGAAGGTGTCTGCAAATGACATCAATTCCCACAGATAACACTAAGAAAGGGATGGCATCACTAACACCTCCCTTATCCTTAATATCTAATGGAGCATAATAATTTTATCTTTTAACTATCTCCTGGGGATGAGAATATAACTTAGTGGTAGTGTATGCTTCACATATCTGAGGTCCTAAATACAATCCTGGGCACTATTTCCACTATAACATGCACCCTTTAGTACAAGCATGCATTACATTCAGCAAGATTAAAAAATACCTAATAGACTCTCTGCATCCATTCCTACTCCTTTTCATGAGCCATAATTTATGCAGCTTCTCAAGAATAAGAGTGGCCCTATTTCTACTTCTACCCTTTATATACCATCCTGCTGATTTGGGGTTCAAGCATGATTCCTAATGCAGCTCAGGAGTTAAATAGTATACCCTCCTTCACAAATGTCAGTCTGTTTTCATTTATTACATTAAACATCACTAGTTTTTTCAGTACTTTTATGGTCCCTTCACATAAGACCTTAGCACACTGTGTCTATGGCTTGGAATGCAACCCACACAATCAACACTTTCTAATAACACTTAATTCCTACTCAATCTTCAAGTTTTATATAAAAAAAATGCTTCCATAACCAGAGAAACAGTACAAGAATTAAGTGCTTGCTTTCCATGCATCCCATCTCAGTTTTCTCCCAGGATCCCCAGAGCATTGTCTTGAGCAACCCCTGAGTGTTGAACCAGGTATTGCCAGTACCAGTAGGATATGGTCCCAAAACCCACCAAAAGAAGCACTTCCATTAAGAAAACTCTCCTTGGGGCCGGGTGGTGGCGCTAAAGGTAAGGTGCCTGCCTTGCCTGCGCTAACCTTGGACGGACTGCGGTTCGATCCCCCGGTGTCCCATATGGTCCCCCAAGCCAGGAGCAACTTCTGAGCACATAGCCAGGAGTAACCCCTGAGCGTTACTGGGTGTGGCCCAAAAACCAAAAAAAAAAAAGGAAAACTCTCCTTGGGCCGGAGAGATAGTATGGAGGTAAGGCGTTTGCGTTGCATGCAGAAGGACGGTGGTTCGAATCCCAGCATCCCATATGGTACCCCGAGCCTGCCAGGGACGATTTCTGAGCACAGAGCCAGGAGGAACCCCTAACTGAGCGCTGCCGGGTGTGATGCTTCGTGGCCTGGCAAGACTGAAGGATGCAGACACGAAACACTTCACTGCTCCAAGTTACCTTACCTCCCGGATTCATCAAAACAGACCTCCGTGTGTCCCTCGGTGTGGCCGTATCTCGTGGGCTTCTGGATGACGGGCATCTTTCCCGCTCCCTACTAGGAAAAAAAGTTTTGCAGAGACTTAAAATTTATTTGCAAGGCAATGCAAGGACAGGGAAGCAGGCAGGTTAGCATTCAGCCAGACTACGGATAATTCCTTCCCCCCCCTTTCCCGTTCCACACGAATAGCAAAAGCAGGAGAGAGTAAGACCTGTCAAAGCCTGAGTCGAAATCAGGGCGAGTTACTCAGGCGGGCGACAAAACCCCAAACTTGAGCGTCTGCAGGAAAGCTGGCCACCCCAGCAGCCCGCCACTCAACTTCCCGCGCTTTGGCGTGCAGCCCTCACTGCGCCTGCGCCGACCCGCCCACTCCACACCCCCTCCCTCGCGCGCACGCGCAGGTCGGGACCGGAAGTCGCCGCGTATTGACGTCATCAGCGCGCCGGCCGCGAGGGGCGGAAGGAAAAAAAAAAAGAAGCCGGTGGCTGTAGCAAGAAAGGCAGAGAGAGAGAGAGAACCTAACGCGGAAGTGGTGGTGGCGCCTGAGGGAGCTGCTGGCGGCGGCGCCGGCGACGTCTCAGACAGGAAACCCAGCGTTTATCTAAGGGATTGGGAGCATGCGAAGAGACGGCGGCTGTGTCGGTCTGACGTGAGCTGCTGCCTCCGTCTTCCCCTTCGCGAGCGCTCCAAGTGATGGCGAGGATGATGGCGGCGGTTCCTCGGGCGGCCCCAGGGCAGCGGCGCTCCGGAAGGTGAGTGGGGGCGGGGGCGAGGCGAGGGTCTGCGCCGACGGGCCTTCCCGGCACATCCGGGTCCCTTCCCCGGGCCCGGCCCGCCCCTCCCTCCCCCGAGCCCGGCGGACTGGAGGCATCTGCGCCAGGCCGACTCCGCTCGAGGGGAGGAGGAGGCGGGCGGAGCATCTTTCTTGGATCCTCTTCCCTCGACATTTCCGCGCAGACCGAAGAGGAAAGAAAGTCTTCGTGCGTGCCCGCTCTTCCTACACTCCATAGATCCCTGAAGAAGAAGAAGAAGGAGGAGGAGGAGGAGGAGGAGGAGGAAGAGGAGGAGGAAGAGGAAGAGGAAGAAGAAGAGGAAGAAGAAGAAGGAGGAGGAGGAGGAGGAAGAGGAAGAAGAAGAAGAAGAAGGAAGAAGAAGAAGAAGAAGAAGAAGAAGAAGAAGAAGAAGAGAAAAATAAAGAACTTGGCCTTGCAGACGCTCCTCAAGTTCACCGACGTGATAGCAAAGCAAAGCTGGAACAAAGCGCACACGTTGGTGTGGAATCAATCTTGCTTTCCTCTAGGCCTCGCGCTCTGGGCTCCTATGAATTCGCGTCGGCCCTTCAGTTCATTCCCCATCTTTGCCAGGCCCCGCCGCCGAGGATTCTCTTTAACAACAGGATATTTGTGGGTCCCCCTGCCTCCGACCCGCCGTAACCCTAGGTTCACGAATCTGTGTTTAGAGATGAGCTCGTCTCTTCGACTTGTCAGTCTTCGTTTCCAGTGTGCCCAGTTGCAAACTGAAAGACCGGGCGGGGTTGGGGAGGGGAACATTTGGCACGCCAGACGTTTCCAAATGGCCTTGGCGAGGCGCAGAGGTCTAATGTATGAATGAATGAATGAATGCAGAGGAAGAGTGATTCAGAACCAACTTGGATTTGTGGCAACGAAAGTCCGAGCAAAAGAGGCCCCCCCCCAGGCGATTCTCGTTGCTTATTTTATTTTGCAATCTTATTTTTCTAGGTAGGCTGATTGATCATTTTTTAAATACAATTAATTGCATAGACGGTATAAACTCGTCTAAGGTTCTGCGTTATAAGGTGAATTTTACGAACACTTCCCCTAAAATGAGCAAATCTAGGGCTGCAGAAATAAGACGGTGGCCTCTATCCCAGGCATCCCATCTGGTCCCCTGAGCACCATCATGTGTGAGTCCTGAGCTCAGAAACAAGTAAATCCTCTTCATCACCGGGTGTGGTTAAAAAGCAAGACGTGTTTGTAAATTTTTTTTTTTTTTTTTTTTTTTGGTTTTTGGTTTTTGGGCCACACCCAGCGCTGCTCAGGGGTTACTCCTGGCTGTCTGCTCAGAAATAGCTCCTGGCAGGCACGGGGGACCATATGGGACACCGGGATTCGAACTAACCACCTTAGGTCCTGGATCGGCTGCTTGCAAGGCAGCACCACTGTGCTATCTCTGGGCCCATGTGTAAAATTTTTTAATGAACAAATGATGAAACTTAAGAATCTGTATTTTGAGAATATAATATCTATAATGCCACGTGACTTTCATGTCTTTTTTTTTTTTTTTTTTTGGTTTTTGGGCCACACCCTGTGAGGCTCAGGGGTTACTCCTGGCTATGCGCTCAGAAGTTGCTCCTGGCTTCTTGGGGGACCATATGGGACGCCGGGGGATCGAACCGCGGTCCGTCCTAGGCTAGCGCAGGCAAGGCAGGCACCTTACCTCCAGCGCCACCGCCCGGCCCGACTTTCATGTCTTAATGAAGCCAGTTGACTCAGATTTTTCTTGACAAAATTCATATTTATGGTAAGCGCTTAATCTTGGCATTGAACAGCCCTAGTTTTTTATTTTGACTCCTACAATTGCCTGTCGTGTGACCTTGACCAATGGCTCTGCTTTTTTCTGACAATAGGTTCCCTTACATATGCTGTATAAAATGTACAAAACAAATTGCTATTTATATCTCGGCAACTTTGGGTGTGCTTTCACTGCTCTCATCTGAACTAAAGTTGAATTAAATGACTAAAACATTTTAAATATTAAAAGATAAATTCTTGATTTTGCTAATATATCTTCACAATTTCATTCCTAATTCAGAAAAATACCTGGGAATTTTAATGTCTTTCAGTGAGCTTTGTGGAGGGAAAGAGGCATTCAGACATGTACAAAATATGTAAGAATACTGATGTGACTGTCACTATACAGCATTCAACCTTTTCCAAAATGCTTTATTTATTACTAATTAATAATGATAAAAACATCATGTAGAATTGAGTAGCTGAATAAACTCAAAAAAAAATACAGGTTGCAGATTCAGTTGCAGTAAAGGTTAGTGGTCTTTGCTCTAGTCTTTTTTTTGTTTGTTTGTTTTTGGTTTTGGTTTTTTTGGGTCACACCCGGCAGCACTCAGGGGTTACTCCTGGCTCTATGCTCAGAAATCACTCCTGGCAGGCTCGGGGGACCATATAGGATGCTGGGATTCCAACCATCGACCTTCTGCATGAAAGGCATGCTATCTCTCCCGCCACAAGTCTTAATTTAGAAGGTTCATTCATACTACCTAAGGCTGACATGTGTCTCAAGGGCAATAGAATGAAAACACACACGTGGGGCCGGGCGGTGGCGCTGGAGGTAGGGTGCCTGCCTTGCCTGCGCTAGCCTAGGACGGACCGCGGTTCGATCCCCCGGCGTCCCATATGGTTCCCCAAGAAGCCAGGAGCAACTTCTGAGCGCATAGCCAGGAGTAACCCCTGAGCGTCACAGGGTGTGACCCAAAAACCAAAAAAAAAAAAAAAGGAATGAAAACACGTGAATGTATATGGCTAGAGTACTGGTTGAGATGGCATTAACTAAAAGGAGCAGTTTTAGGGGCCTTAGCAACAGCACAATGGGTAAAGTGGTTTGCCTTGAACATGGCAAACAAATATGATTCCATCATTCTCACGGTCCCCGAAGCATTCCTAGGATACTGATTCCTAAATACAAAACTCTTGAACATCACTGGTTATGACCTAAAAAAAGTAGTGACATAAGGGGTAGGGCATTTGCCTTGCATTCGCTAACCTAGGATGGAACATGGTTCAATCCCCCCGGGTGTCCCTGGGGTCCCCCAAACCAGGAGCGATTTCTGAGTGTGAGTAACTCCTAAGCATCACCGGGTGTGGCCCAAGAGCCAAAATAAAAAAAATCGAAATAAAATGTTTAGAAGCTATATCAGGGCTGAAAAGACTTCAGGAGTTTAGATGCTTGCCTTATATGCTGCTGCAGAACCAGTGGGATTCCACACATGCCCTAAGCACCACCAGGAATAATCCCTGAGTGTAAAGCCAGGAGTAAGTTCAAAGCGCTGCCAGGTGTGGCCAAAACAAAATAAAAAAATAATTTTAAAAGACAGCATTGGGGCCGGAGAGGTGGCGCTAGAGGTAAGGTGTCTGCCTTGCAAGCGCTAGCCAAGGAAAGACCTTGGTTGGATCCCCTGGCGTCCCATATGGTCACCCCAAGCCAGGGGCAATTTCTGAGCACTTAGCCAGGAGTAACCCCTGAGCGTCAAACGAGTGTGGCCCAAAAAAAAAAGACAGCATCATAACCTTAGAGTGTCAGTTTTTCAAGTCTTCAGTAATATAAGTACTGAATGTGAAAATTATTAAACCTGGGGCTGTAGTGATAGCACAGTGCGAAGGGTGGGTTACCTTGCATGTGGTTGACCCAGGTGACCTGCGTTCTATCCCTAGCAATCCATTAGGTCCCCTGAGGCTGCCAGGAGGTTTTCTAAGCACTGAGTCAAGAACAACTCCTGAGCACCACTGGGTGTAGTCCCAAAACCAAACAAACAGCAACAACAAAAATACATAACATTGTAGGCAGCTTAGAAATACAAAGATTTTTATGTCTCTGAAAGTATCCTGTACTTATCAGACTATCAATTTGCGGGGGAAATAGTGCTTTCTTTATTCTTTTATTCTTTTGGGGTGGGCACACCCGGCAGCACTCGGGTTACTCCTGATTCTGTACTCAGAAATAACTCCCGGCAGGGGTCGGGGGGAACCATATGGGATGCCAGAGATTGAACCACCATTTATCCTGAGTTGGCTGTGTGCAAGGCAAACACCCTATCACTGGCGCTATCTCCAGCCATGCTAGCAAACTTTTCATTTGTAAAAAGAAAAGTGTATAGGACAAGAAAAGTTCTTAATGAGTGTATGTTGGTTGGTATGCAAGGAACACAGTCTGAGCCCCTGCACCAGTGGGTCCACAGCCCTTTGCCATGCTTACTGCCCTAGTGTGATTCCAAAACAAAAATAAAAGGGGGTTATAAATTCACAGCTTAATTATTTTACTTTGCTACCAAGAACAAACTTTGTTAGATATTTTCAGTGATTAGGGGCCGGAGTGATAGCATAATGGTACAGGTGATTGCCTTGCATGTGGCCTACCCAGGATGGACCTGTGTTCTATTTCTTGCATCCCATTTGGTCCCCTGAGCCAGCCAGGAGTGATTTCTTTTTCTTTTTTTCTTTTTTTTGGTTTTTGGGTCACACCTGGCAGTGCTCAGGGGTTATTCCTGGCTCCAGGCTCAGAAATTGCTCCTGGCAGGCACAGGGGACCATATGGGGCGCCGGGATTCGAACCGATGACCTCCTGCATGAAAGGCAAACGCCTTACCTCCATGCTATCTCTTCCAGGAGTGATTTCTGAGTGCAGAGCCAGCGGTAACCCCTGAGTGCCACTAGTATGCCCCTCCATTTTTTTTTCAGTGATTCTGTCTGTTCACAAAGTTTTGTTAAGATTTTATTTAAGATAATAGTGCTACCAACTCCCCCCCGCAAGCAATTGAAGTACACTAGAAATGAGCAAAGAAATGGAGGTTTCCTTGATGATTTTAGTTCTTTTTACCTTCACTTTTCCTTCAGAAATAGCCTATAAGACAAGTAGTAGCCTTCTAACAGTGAGTGATAGATTTGCCAGTCATATAATCAGTATTAATTTAAACTTTTCTCCTTACATAACCAATCCCAATTTGCTACCTACTTTATTTATTGGGGGCTTCCTAAGTGGAACTCAGAAGACCCTATATTTTACCAAATGCTTTCTTCATTATAATTTCTTCCATAAAACAGTTGTAATAAATAAAAATGAATTTACTATTGAACACTTAATACAATTAGGTGCTGAGCTGACTATTTTATTTAATCTCAGTGGCATAATAAAAGTAAATAATAGCCATACCTATTGTATATTACAGATGAGAAATTGTGGTTTTAATGTGATATGGCTAGTACAAAAGAACTGAACTCAGACAACATTTCTGTTTGGGTTTATTGGTTTTTGGGTCACACCCAGTGGTGCTCAGGGGTTGTTCCTGCAGGCTCAGAGGACCATATAGGATGCTGGGAATCAAACCAGGGTCCTTTCTGGGTTGGCCACATGCTAGGCAAACGCCCTATCACTGTGCTATTTCTCTGGCCCCAAGCAACATTTCTTTTTTTTTTTTTTTCTTTTTTTGTTTTTTTGGGCCACACCCGTTTGATGCTCAGGGGTTACTCCTGGCTAAGCGCTCAGAAATTATCCCTGGCTTGGGGAGACCATATGGGACGCGGGGGGATCGAATTGCAGTCCTTCCTTGGCTAGCGCTTGCAAGGCAGACACCTTACCTCTAGCGCCACCTCGCTGGCCCCCCCAAGCAGCATTTCTAATGACTGCCATCTTTGTGTGATGGAGTTGACATCTATATACATGTATAGATGTAATGAAAATATTAAAGTGCTTATTGTTAGAAATAGTAGAATTAGTGGTAATTCTTACTGTTTTTTTACAAATTTATGCTTGGAACCCCATATAGCCTCCTGATCACTACTGGGTGTGGCCCAAAAACCAGAAAAAGTATTGAACCTCTAGAGATAACAGAGATGAAATCCAGATGTCCCTTATGCCAGGCAAGCGCTCTACCCTCTGTACTATCACTCTGGCCCCATTAAACATGTTTTTACTTTTCTTTTTTGTTCCCCAATTTTTTATGGGGGGAAAAAAGCCTTTTATTTTCACTTAGATATTTGTTTTGTATTTTAGGTTTGGGCTATACCCAACTGTTCATACTCTGCCTTTGCTTAGGAATCACTCCTGGGGACCCTCATGTGTTGGCAGGCACGGGAGACCATATGGGATACCTGGGATCAAACCAAGGTTGGCCAAATGCAAGGCAAAGCCCTGCTTCTGTGCTATCTCTCTGGCCACCTCTTTTATTGACCTTTTATGTTTAAGCTGTGCAGTTAGATTTATTTATGTTGGCCATTTCTTGCTTCCTAATATGCGCTTTAATTGCTATAAACTTCCCTGTTATACTGCTTTTGCTATGCCCTCTATATTTTGATAGCTTGTATATTCATTATCATTTATTTCCAGGAATTTTATTTCCTCACTGATTTTATCTTTGCTCCACTGGTTGTTCAGAAGTAAATTGTTTTGCTTTTCCAATGTTTGAGTGTTTTTTTTTCCATTTTTATTGATTAATTTCTACTTTTAAAGCTTCCTAGAGAGGATAATTGATATAATTTCTCTTGACCTTGTGCAGCAATGTTTTGTGACCCAGAATGTGATCTATTATGGAGAATGTACCATATGCACCAGAGAAGAATGTATACTCTTAAGAGTCTTATCTTATTTTCATATCTTCTTTAAATGCCAGTGTTCCCTTACAGAGTTTTTGCCTACATGACCTGTATATATATATATATATATATATATATATATATATATATATATACAGTGATGACAGGAATGCTTGATTTCCTACTATTGTGTTGCTGTCAGTGTTTTTCTTCATGTCTGTTGGTTGTTTTTAAATATTTTGGGGCCAGAGATAGAATGGAGGTAGGGCGTTTGCCTTTCATGCAGGACAGAGGTTCGAATCCCGGCAACCCTTTTAGTCCCCCGAGTTTGCGCCCCCCCCCAGCGATTTCTGAGCGGAGAGCCAGGAGTACTGAGCGCTGTCAGGTGTGACCCCCCCAAAAAAAAAACAACAGCAACAACAACAACAAAATATATATATATAATATATATATATTATATATATATTGATGGTCCACCATCAGGAGCTATATGTTTTTAGTAATGTGAGTTCTTCTTGGTGTATTAATCCCTTCATCATTAAGAAATGGCCCTCCCTGTCCTTTCTGCCCATTTTTTTGTTTGTATTTTGAGTCACACCTGGAGGTGATCAGGGGTTATTCCTAGTTCTGCACTCAAGAATCACTCCTGGTGGTGCTCAGGAAACCATATGGATGGATACCTGAGATCCAACCTGGGTCAGCTGCATGCAAGGCAAGCGCCTTTCCCACTGTGCTATCACTCCAGCCCCTGAATCAATTATTTACTTATTGAATCATTTATTTACTTCTGGTTGGGGGGCCAAAGCCAGCAATACTTAGGGGTCACTCAATACTACTCAACAATCATTCCTTCAGAAGCTCATATGTGGTGCTTTCTGGCCTTTTAAAGTTTAAAGTCTGTGTCATCTGATACAAATATTGTTACCTTAGCTTTTTTGTTTGTTTTGTTTTTGTTTTTCAGCCACACCCGTTTGATGCTCAGGGGCTATTTCTGGCTAAGCACTCAGAAATTGCCCCTGGCTTGGGGGAACCATATGGGATGATGGGGGATCGAAGCTTGGTCCTTCCTTGGCTAGTGCTTGCAAGGCAGACACCTTACCTCTAGCGCCACCTCACCGGTCCCACCATAGCCTTTTTTTAAAAGGAATTGTTTACCTGTAAGATGGTTTGTAATCTTTGACTTTAAGCTTGTGTTTACCCTACTTGTTCAGTGTGTCTCTTAGAGAATGTTGTGGTCAGTTTTCTCACATATCCTATCACTCTGTTTCTTGATTGGTGAGTTCAGTCCATTGACATTGAAATTAATGAGATGAAGGAATGTATTGTCACCATTCGTAGGGTTTACATGTGACTCATCTTGTCTTTTATAGAAGTTCCTTGAGGGCTGGAGATGTAGTACAGCAGTTAGAGAACTTGCCTTGCATATGACCACCCTAGGTTCCATCTCCAGCATCCCATATAGTCCCCCAAGCATTGACAGAAGTAATTCCTGAGCTTCACTGGGTATGTCCCCAAAATAGCAACAACAACAAAAAAATACACTGGTGTGATAATAAATGGGTAGGGCCCTTGCATTGTTTGTGTCCAACCTTGATTCATCCCTAGCTTCATATATGATCCCCTAATCCCTCTTAGAGTAAGCCCAGAACACTGCCAGGTGTGACCAAAAAACAAAGATGCTTCTTGAATGTTTCTTGAAAAGCTACCGTATTTGCCGGCGTATAAGACGACCCCCTAATTTTGCAGTTAAAACATAGGTTTAGGCCTATATTCGCTGTATCAGACAGAACGTTCCTGTGCTACAACTGTATGTACCACAGTGAGCCAATCACAGCAAGCAAAGGTTCAAAGGTTATACTGTAATAGACTTCCTCTCTGACTCTGGCCAATCTGAGCAGACTTTTTACAGTGCAGATTCGGGTCCAGAACATTGTCTAATTTGCATGCATAAAAAACCTGCTTGGATTGGCTGAGTCAGAGAGGCAGTCCGAGCTGCCTTGCAGTGATTGGTGCAGGATCGAGTTGGAAAATTCGTTTTGTGGCAATATTCAGACAATTTTTGTTTAGCGGCATATTGAAACATTTTTCGGGATATACTCAGCGTATAAGACGACCCCCGATTTTCGGTTGACTTTTTTTGTTTCAAAGTCATCTTATACGCCAGAAAATACGGTAGCTTTAAAAGCTGGGAAGTTACTAAGCAATTGCTTGTCTATAAAATTTTTTTATCTTTTTTTCAAATCAAATTAAATCTAACTGATTATGGTATTCTTGATAAGATGTTCATTTCATTCTGCTTTTTATTATATATTTTATTATTTATTATATATTATATTCATTCTGCAATTCTCATTTGACTTATAGAGTTTTATTTGAGAAAACTACTGTTAATCTTAGAGAATTTCCTTTGTGACTTACATATTTGATCTTGGGACTTCAATATTCTCTTACTGGGCGGAGGGAGTGAGGGAGAAGGTGGGAGAGAGAGGGGAGAGAGAGGAGAGAGAGAAAGAGAGAGTTAGAGAGGGAGGGAGGGAGAGAGGGAGGGAGGGAGGAGATGGGACCTGTTTTTGGCTTAAATCATGCCTTGTTGGGGATCAGGGTGATGAGAGAGAGAGGGAGAGGGAGAGGGAGACCTGTTTTTGGCTTATTGAATCAAGATTCATGTCTTCTTTAACTCTGGAAAAAAATCATGCCTTGTTGGGGATAGGGGTGATCAACTCCAGCAGCTTACTCCTGGCTCTGCGCTTAGAAATTGCTGCTGCAGGCTCACCATGTGGGATACAAAGCAAACACTCTAGACTTCTTTCTTCTAATTCTCCTTGTTCCTCAGAGACTGTAATGAGTCTGCTGTTATTCTTAATCTCATCCTGTAGTTCTCTGGTGTACTGTTCATTTTTTTTTCAGACATTCTTCATCTTCTGTTGGTTTCTAGAAGTTTCCTACATACCATCTTTAGCTCACTCCACTGTTAAGGACTTCCTTTAAGTTTTTTATGTCACACACATAACTTTGGTTTCTGGTTGATTAGTTTTCTTTTTTTTTTTTTTTTTTTTTTGGTTTTTGGGCCACACCCATTTGACACTCAGAAATTGCCCCTGGCTTGGGGGGACCATAGGGGACGCGGGGGGATCGAACCGCTGCCCGTCCTATGGTAGCGCTTGCAAGGCAGACACCTTACCTCTAGCGCCACCTTCCCGGCCCCTGGTTGATTAGTTTTCTAACTTCTATTGATAATTGTATATGCATGTATTATTATTATCTGCATCATGATGCCTCTGATATATATATATATATATATATATATATAATCTGAGAGATTTTTTTTTTTTTTTGGTTTTTGGGCCACACCCTGCGGTGCTCAGGGGTTACTCCTGGCTGTCTGCTCAGAAATAGCTCCTGGCAGGCACGGGGGACCATATGGGACACCGGGATTCGAACCAACCACCTTTGGTCCTGGATCGGCTGCTTGCAAGGCAAACGCTGCTGTGCTATCTCTCTGGGCCCAATCTGAGAGATTTTAAAGTTGGTTGATACTGTAGAACCTTCACTTTTGTTGGACTTTATAGGCTTTTACATAGCTTCCCTATTGTGTCTTTTGAATTCTGGTGTGAATTTTCATAATTCATTCTCATAAGCAAATTATGAAAGTGTAGCAATTGACTCCCAAGAATGAAGGGGTACTCTAGGACTGTAACCTCCATGGGGAAATTGGTGACTTCAGTATAGTGCTGAAGGAATAAAAGTATTCCAGTATTCCATCATTGAGGTGTTAAGGCTCCATTTGATCCCTACAGATTCTCAAGTTGGAGGCCTCATGTCCTTCCTGGACTGACTGGTTCCAAAGAGTACCTACTGCATTTGGGGTACTCACCTAAAACACGGATGGCCAGGGCTTATCTGGAATGGAGACCAGACTATTTGGTACTATTTTTCTGTGCTAAATAAGCATATTTTAAAAATTGGCGCTTAATATATAAGCCATAAAGTGAGCAGCAAATAATTTGTGTTGTGTGTGGTTTGTTTTTTTTTTTTTAGATACATCCAGAAAGTGCCCAGAAGAAACTTCCTGCCGGAAAAACTGAAAAAGCATTATTTATAACACTGGAATTGTGGATAAGTTTTGAAGATGGCAGAAAACATTGAAAATGATTGTAAAGATGTAGATGTAAGACCTAAAACTACCCGGAGTAGAAGTGCTGATAGAAAAGATGGTTACGTGTGGAGTGGAAAGAAGTTGTCTTGGTCGAAAAAGAATGAAAGTTGTTCAGATGCTGAAACGGTGAATGTTATAGAGAAAACAGAAGTTCCCTTAAGAAGCCAAGAACGAAAGCACAGCTGTTCATCCATCGAGTTGGATTTAGATCACTCCTGTGGGCATAGATTTCTAGGCCGTTCTCTTAAACAGAAACTTCAAGATGCTGTGGGGCAGTGCTTTCCAATAAAGAATTGTAGTAGCCGGCACTCTTCAGGACTTCCATCCAAAAGAAAAATTCATATCAGTGAACTCATGTTAGATAAGTGTCCTTTCCCACCTCGATCGGATTTAGCCTTTAGGTGGCACTTTATTAAACGACATACAGCTCCTATAAATCCTAAATCAGATGATTGGGTAAGCACAGACTTATCTCAGAGTGAACTGAGGGATATTCAGTTAAAACGAAGAAACACAGAAGAAGAGATAAACTGTTTCTCACATACTAATGTTCAGCCCTGTGTCATAACCACAAACACTGTTTCATGTGGAAGTGGTCCTCTAACTGGTTCTGTAATGAACCTAGTTTCAAATAACAGTATAGAAGATAGTGATATGGATTCAGATGATGAAATTATTACACTTTGCACAAGTTCCAGGAAAAGAAACAAACCCAAATGGGAGCTAGATGAAGATATCCTGCAGTTGGAAACACCACCTAAGTACCACACCCAGATTGATTATGTCCACTATCTTGTACCAGACCTCCTTCAGATCAATAACAATCCATGTTATTGGGGAGTTATGGATAAATATGCAGCTGAAGCTCTACTAGAAGGAAAACCTGAAGGTACTTTTTTACTTCGAGATTCAGCACAGGAAGACTATTTGTTCTCTGTTAGTTTTAGACGCTATAGTCGTTCTCTTCACGCTAGAATTGAACAGTGGAATCACAACTTTAGCTTTGATGCACATGATCCTTGTGTCTTCCATTCTCCTGATATTACTGGGCTCCTAGAACATTATAAGGACCCAAGTGCCTGTATGTTCTTTGAACCACTTTTATCTACTCCTTTAATTCGGACTTTCCCCTTTTCCCTACAGCACATATGCAGAACAGTTATTTGTAACTGTACAACTTATGATGGTATTGATGCCCTTCCAATTCCTTCCTCTATGAAATTATATCTGAAGGAATATCACTATAAATCAAAAGTTAGAGTACTCAGGATTGATGCACCAGAACAATGCTAGGAAAGGAGTAGAAACATTGGAATTATACACATATTTTTATTTAATGGCTTATTTTTCTTATACTTTACATTTTTTTAAAAGGGCAACTGGAATACAAATAAACTTCTGCCCAAAATTTTACTTCCAGATCATTTTATTTTTATTCTGACATACTAATTGTTTAAGGTTATATATACTAAGGAGTAATGAACCAGATTTAGTTTTTGTTACTATATAGATTATATACCTAATTTTTTCTTTTCTTGATTGTAGTTTGCAGTGTTCCAGAGATATTAAAAATTTGGTAGACATTGCAAACAGTCGAACAATATGTATTTTGTACTTTTAAAAGAATATCCTGTATCCCTTTCCACTTGTGAAATGCTATGTTAGCCTATTCCATTAGCATTCCTATCCATATAATTTCCCCATCCCCATCCCCATCCCAAGAGTTGTTTTCAGTTCTTCAGTTAAGTGTGTTGTAATTCACAGTACATATTAATGTAATGGACTTATGTATTAAATAGGTTGTTAATATAACAAAATGGCTTAAAATAAAAGTTGATGTGTTTTCATTTTACATATTAACCATAAAATAGGGTTTCTAAGCCTGATTAATCTGGTCAGTAAGAAATGAGGAGAAGCTCTGGCTCAATGGTAGAATGAATGCCTTATGTATGTGAACCCTGGGTTGGATCTCAGGCACCTCAGAAGAGAAAAAAGAATTAATGAAAAAGACGATATTTTGCTGTTGAATTTCTTGTACATGATAGTGAGGTTATTTGTTTTATTCCTTGAATAGAGCTTTCTCTCCACATGGTTGAATTAGAATCAGTATCTTGAGAATGTAAATATTGTTTCTTTCTCACTGGAAGCTTTAAAATGATAACACTAGTAACTTGTAATGAAAAAAGTTACTAAAGCAACTGTGAGGTTTTTCTGTATTATGTACTGTTATTTTTTTCTTAGACCTTTTATAGAAACTAAACTTGTTCTTCAGCTGAAATACCACAGTTTATTAAAACAACAGCCATAAGGTTCCATTAGTAACCAACAAAAAAATTGTTAAGTTGCTCTTGAATAAAATTTCAAGAGGTAAACAGGGTCTCTCAGTGTTCAGGAAGCTTCGTACTGTTTTTTAACCTTTGCATTTCAAAAAATTGCTCTTGTTTTCATAATTAATATATCTTTTATGATCAGTTCCCAAAAAGAATACATTTTGAAAGCTGCATGAAGTTTCATCCATAGCAGTATAGGGCACTAGAGGTAATATTTTACATTTACTCTTTTGAGAACAGGGAAGCATTTTTAGAAACATCATTAGCCCAATATAATAAAGATTAATAGAGTGATACCATCCAGCTCCTCTTTTTTTTAAAGAATCAATAATGAATTCCCAGACAGTTGTTTCTTCTGGCAAGCTATCTATCCCTTTATACTAACTAGCATTTTTAATCTAATTTTGCTCTAGTAGGAAGCTGCTTTTCCATTTATTGAAAGAAATTTGACTCATTTACAAGCTGGAAAAGATGTTTCTTAAATATTACTGCTTTTAAGTTGAAGCATTCACCTTTCATGAAAATATATGGTTAATAAAGATGTCAGTTTTTGATATTATCTTTAAAATAAATGTTAACAATTAACACAAAATCAAAGGAAATATCTGTTAGCATTTTTCTTTCAGCAGTTTTTTTCTCAGTGGTCTCAAGACTCTTGATTCCAGTGAGAGGTAGAAAATGACACCTCTCATCAATGATGAGGCTCAGAATATCTTTACACCAAGTTGAGATTTTCCTTTTTCAAGTGTAGAAAAGTCTCATACTACCTCATCTTTATTGTGGCACTTTTGTAGATCACTGAGAAGCTTAACTGACTTACCAATATAGTACTTCCTAAATATCTTTGGTGAAAGAAAATTGTGTGGTTAGACTTTACCCATAATTAGAGTTTTTATCAGAATTTGATAATGAGACTTTCTGTTTCTATGAAACAATCATTTTAAATAATTTTCTTTTAAAAATAATTTTTTATCAGTACAGAAAAACCTAAGGGATGATTAGTTAAGAATATTGTTAAAAGGTAATTTTATAACAAAATTATAATTATGTTGCCTTTTATAATGATAAAATTGGTGTTTATATGAAAATCAAGCTCTAAGTCGTTTTTCATATATTCAGACTGGTTGCTTGTAATATATTCTCCCTGGCTTAATTTTTCAGCTTCAAGGTATTAATAGTTATTAACATTTTCAAAATACTGCCATAGACAGCCTTGAAGTAGATGATCCAAGAAATGATCTGGTAAGAGACATTTATTCTGAAATGGTTTGGTTTGGTTTGGTTTGGTTTGGTTTGGTTTGGTTTGCTACAATGAAAAGATACCTGGAAAGTAGAAACAAAGACCTGAGAAGGTAATTGCTTTTGAAATAAAGGGAAAAAAAAGAGAAGGATTGGAATTTAGGAAGTTTAATTTTTTAATAACTATAAGGGTATATTTGGGAGACTACTCGGTATTCAGAAATTTAACTTATTAAGAAACTTTTATTGGAATGTATAAATAAAATGAGTAAATTCTGAGAAAAATGTGGAAAAGGTAAAAATCTAAATATGAATAAAAATTTTTAACAACTCTTATGTGATGATGTGAACATTAGAAGTATAAATTCCGGAGTTGATAAAACATATGGCATGGTGGGAATGTGTAGTTTATTGATAAGAAAGGGTGGTGCTAAAAGAAACAATAAAATATTAAATTAAGAATTAGGCATTACCTCAGGGAAAAAGCTTTGACAGTGCAAGGAAACTACTTAATTGCTAATAGCTAGTCTGGACCAGACACTTAACTGTGCTTTGGGAATCATCCTGCTCTAATCAGGAAATAAACTTGACTTTTATATTTCTCTGAAGCTTTTCAGGATATACCTCTCCAATCCTGTTTTTGTTTTTTTTTTTTTAAGCTACAGCTTGATACATACTACAGTTACTGAAGTATGTTGAATGGTTTTTTTAGATTTCATAGCATTTTATATAAAAACTCATATGATCTTTCTATAACCATGCCAAACACTTAAATAATTCATAGAGTGAATGGTTTAATTTAAAGGAAGACCTAATAAGAGGAAGAAGAAAGGAAGCTTTTAGTCAGCTTGTGGCTAGATTTATTGATTTGATGATCAAACCTGGGTTCTTTACTGAATTTCAGCTAAGAGCAAACTTGGGTCAAAAAATGACTTTCTTTAAAGTTTTGACTTATTATAAATAATATAAAGGATATTTTAATAATTAGCAGTTCTTTAAAAATAAAGCAAATGTGGCAAACAGGACACAGATCATTACTAAAATTTCATTTCTTTTATAAGAAAATCATGATTATCATTTATTCATGAGACAAAGCCATTAAGACAAATCAAGTTATCAGCTTCCTGTCTCTGAAGTTTGGGTCATTTTATAGATCCACGTAATAGAGAACTTCCTTCCTATGAAACAAAATCCTTGAGACCAAAATCTCTTATACTCAGCTTTCATGAAAAATCTTGTCTTTTTTAGCAATATTCACATCAAATAGATTCTATAATTATTTTGGCAAAGCAAATTTCACACAAAAATTTAGACTTTCCTGACTATAAAATGAGGGAAAATAATGCAAGTACAAAATTTCCAGAGTGTTAGATGACTTGATGTCCAAAAGAATAAGATTTAAATCATGTTATTTCTGCATTTGGAAAAATTTTTTAGAAACAGTAAGTCACATTTTTTTTATTCCTGTAGAATGAACAGAAGCACAATGTGGTTTTGGTTTTTATTTTAATGACCTATTGAAATGAGCAATACTGCAAAAGTCTTTATATTACTAATCTCTACAGACATTGGAACACAAAATGGAGGTAACTGTAGAAATACATTAGCTTCTAAATAGAAATGAAGATGAATGTATATAGCCCAATGGAAAGGTATTTCAGTAGGGCACAGAAGTCCTATTTCAAAAAAAAACAAACAAACACAACCAAAGTCTACTTTTACCACTTTTTAATAATTAGCCAGTACTAAGTCTTTTCTGCTTTTATTTCCTGACGTTTAAAAAAAAGTAGGTAATAATACTTGTCACTTGACTTCCTGAAGACCAATTCTTCAGTGAAGAAGTGACCCTTAGAGCATACTTGAAAATAATTGTTGTATAGCCCTTACACACAAATGTGATGATAGGTTTTCAGAGTATCCCTTTAGTGAACCTGCAGATTGACATGCACTTCCTTTATTCGGTAATAGGCTTTCTTGGCTTAATTTGACAATAGAGATAACTGTACAATTTGGATTTATGGTTTAGACTGCAATTAGATGAACAGTTGCAATTTCCTATCCTTAATAAGGTCTGTGTAAAATTGATGTTAGCCTAAGTTATTTTAAAAGTTGATTACATTTGGAGGAAGTAAAAGATAATCACTTTTGCCATGGTTATAATGAAATCTTAGCTTTCAGACCTGAGTGTAAAACTCAAGATTTACCTAAATTGTGCTGATTTTGCTTTTCTGAAATAGATAAATTCTGTTACAAGTATGAACTTGCTATATATTGAATACATACAGAATTTAGTTACTTCACAAAAGTATTAATGACTATTTGTGTCTATCAAAGCTTGTATAAACTTATCCCCTAAATGTAGACTGTCCGTTTTTGTTCCTATTCCTAAAGTTGTTTTCTTTGATGTGAGTTTAAATAAGTTCTGAATAAATTTTCATTTCTTCTTAATTAAAACTTCTTATAAAATCCAGAGGCCTCGCATTTTGTTTTTAAAATTTTGTGTATATATGTTACAGTTAACGCAAGGGGGGAATATAAAACTTGGGATTCTTGTACATTTTCGAGTTGTAGTATGCTACTCTTCACGGAACCTCAAGAAGCTGATGTCAAGATGTGATCAGATATGCTGGAGAAATATGGGGGAGTGGGTCTTAATTTAGAATGAAAGGCACTGGAGCAGGAGCTGATGGGAAGTCTTCATGCAGGTCCAACCTAGCTGGTGTGGAGGAACCTGAAGGATTGGGTACGGTGAACTTAAGGCCTTTTGTTTTGGCTGCTCAGAGGTTTATGCCTGACTCCCACTCAGGAGTCACTCCTGGCGGTGCTCAGGGGACTCTCTGAAATGCAGGAGATTGAATCTGGGTCTGCCGCATGCAAGGCAAGTTCACCCACTGTACTATGACTAGAGCTTCAGGCCTTTCATCCATCATCTCACATGCAATTCTGAATAAACATTAGCGTTAGCCTCTATAGGCTCCCATGGGGCACAGGAATGGCCCTGTTCTCTAATCCCTAGTGTCCACTATCCTGGCTGAGAACTAGCAGGACTAAGTTAGATGTCACAAGATTCAGAGGGACTAGGAGCAATTAATTGGGTGAAGCACTCAGGCGCAGGTGGTTTTTGACCCCGAACTTCAATAACTTAGTAATGATTCAGCACATCTGTTTTGTTTTAGGACCACCCCCCACCCATGGTCTGGGCTTATTCCTAGCTCTACACTCAGAAATCGAGGATTATATGTAGTTCCAAGAATCGAACCCAGGTTGGCTGCATGCAAGCTCCTACCTTCTGTTCTATAGCTCCGGCCGTGGAGCAACATTTTTAAATGATTTTTTAAAAGACTCTTATCCTGAGTTAAATAAAAACTTTAAACAGTAGCCTTTCAATCCCCATTTGTTGGCTTAACGCTTCCTTCTGGCTAAAGGCGCTGCCATTCCCAGCACCCTTAGGAAGGGTCGTTCTAGTGACATTTAATAAGTTTAATGAAATGTGCACCCGCCCACCCGCTAAGGGTTAACACAAGGAAGCAAAATGAAGTGTATTGGTTATTTCTAACATGCGTGTTATATGCGTTTTGTAGGAAATCGCATCCATCTATGCATGTTTTACCTGTAAAACTAGTGTCTAATTCCTGCAGCAAAGAAAGGGAAGAGAAAGAGAAAGAAAGGGAGAAAGGAAAGAAGGAAGGAAAAGACAAAAGAATGACGAAGGGAGGAAGGAAGGAAGAAAGAAAGAAAGAAAGAAAGAAAGAAAGAAAGAAAGAAAGAAAGAAAGAAAGAAAGAAAGAAAGAAAGAAAGAAAGAAAAAGGAAGGAAAGAAAGGAAAGAAAGAAGGAAGGAAAAGAGAAAGAAAGGAAGAAAGAAAGAAAGAAAGAAAGAAAAGAAAGAAAGAAAGAAAGAAAGAAAGAAAGAAAGAAAGAAAGAAAGAAAGAAAGAAAGAAAGAAAGAAGATAGATCAGCAAACTGCTGTCCAGTTTGTGAAGCCATTTGCAAACGTCATTCCCTCTCTAAGCCTCCCTAAATCGTGGCCCCCAACTCCTGAGTCCCTAGATTAGACAGCACCCAAAGCTCCAAAGATGCCCTCCGGTACTGTGTATCTGTCAAAGCCGCGGAGAGGCGGAATCCCGACCCGGCTCCCTACTAAGCCTTATAAGGAAACCAGCCGGTAACTTCCGCCGGGAAAAACCGAACCGTCCCGACGCCCGCGGTTGGGACTCGGGAAAACCCGGAGCGGTCCTCGGGGCCGCCCACCTGGCAGGAACCGCTTTGGGCCGGTGCGAGCGCGAGAGGGCGCCAGGCGGCCCCGCCTCGGGGGAGCTGCAGTCCCGCTCCAGACCTGCCGGGGGCGCCAATATCCGGGTTCCGGGGCGGAGGCGGCGCGCGCGACGCTCCGCACTTCCGGTTCCGGCGTCGGGAGGAGTCGACCGCTACTTGGCCAGAGCGCTGAGGCGTCCCGGCTTCGTCGTCAGCCAGTCCAGTCCGGTCGGCGCTCCGCACTGTTCGCTACCAGCTTCCCCCAGCTCCATCGCCGGCCGCTCCCCGACCTTGCTGCGGGCTTGGATTTAGTCGGTGAGTCGGCGGGGCTCGTGAGGGCGGAGGTGCCGGGGCGTGGGGCTCCCGGGGAAGCATCCCCTCAGCGAGAGGGGCTGGCGGCGGGTGACGTCGTCCCCGGCGGGTTTCCTCGGAGCGTGACGTCAGAGCGCGGCCGCCGAGGGCGGGGGGGGGCGAGCGAGCCCGGCCCCTCCCCCACCCGACCCGACCGGAGTCGGCTGGTTCGCTCCGGTTGCACCCGGATTCCCCTTTGTTCCGGCCCTTGGGGGCTGCTGCCTAATTAGGACTTCCGGTCCGTCGCCCCCTCCCCGCCCCGCGCGTAGGTTTCGGCTCCCAGAAGGCGACGGGCCTGCATCCTGGCCCTTGCAGGGGAGTCGGTGAGCAAGGGCCTGAGCCAGACTGCAGTCTATTGGGGGATCCCTCCCAGAATTGCTCCTGTCTGGTGCCTCTCGTGAGAGTCGGGTGTTTGGGGGAGAGCTGGGCCTTTCCTCGGAAAATTCCCAGCCCTGCCCGCTTCGCATCGCATCGCCTAGGAAACGGTTTTGCGTCGCTCCCGGTGCTCCCAGGGGTGCAGCGCCCCAGGGGGAAGCCGGTAAGTCGGTGCCAGGTAAGAAGGAACCTTCCGAAAGCTGCCAGGGCTTCTGTGGGAGCCGCCAATAATCTCGACTCACCCCGTCTCTGCAACTCCTGGGAAAGCTAAGTTACCCCGACACCTAAGTCGGGACCCCTGGAGCTTGACAGTTAGGGATCTTTTACATTGTGAAAATGGGGTGGGAGTGGGGGGATCCTGTGTGCCCCCCCTGAGACTTCCTGAAGCTGTCGTTCCCCTCCAGCCCCCTTTTACCATCAGATACGCTGGACTGTCCAGCTTGGGAAATTTTCTCATTTTCCTGTTTCTGGACTAAGAACTGCCCGTCAAGAAACATGGCGCTGTGACGTCAGTTGTAAAAACTGATGTTTATGCTTTTGCTTTGCTGCTGTGCGTGACCAGTTCGTCAAAAGTTTGTGGTATTGAGGCCGGAACGATATAGCACCGTGGTAGGGCGTTTGCCTTGCATGTGGCCGAATGGGATAGACCCAGGTTCCATCGCTAGCATCCCATATAGTCTCCTGCGCAGAGCCCAGAGTAACCCCTGAGCGCTGCCGGGTGTGACCCAAAATAAACCAAAAATAAATGAATATATAAGACAAAAGTGTATGGTATTGGGGCTGGAGCGGTGGCGCAGGGCGTAAGGCTTCTGCCTTGCCCGCACTAGCCTAGGACAGACAGCGGTTCGATTCCCTGGCGTCCCAATTGGTCCCCCAAGCCAGGACCGATTTCTGAGCGCATAGCCAGGAGTAACTTCAGAGCGTCACTGGGTGTGGCCCAAAAACCAAAAAAAAAGAAGTTTATGGTATTATGAAATGATGGGGAGTTTTTGTGGGTTTTTTTTTTGTTTTGTTTTGTTTGTTTTTTGGGCCACACCCGGTGACGATCAGGGGTTACTCCTGGCTATGCGCTCAGAAGTTGTTCCTGGCTTGGGGGACCATATGGGACGCCGGGGGATCGAACCGTGGTCCGTCCAAGGCTAGCGCAGGCAAGGCAGGCACCTTACCTCTTGTGCCACCGCCCGGCCCCTGTGGGTTTTTTTTTTTTTTAAATCTATTTCAAGGGAAAGCTTTGCTGCAGACATTATTTGCTCTCTTTGCCCAGAGATTGGGGTAGTTCGCTCTGGCCCTAGCCAGCCAGGGCAAATACAGTTTTATTCTGAGAACTCTACACTTTTAGTATTTATGCTGTTTTCTGTGCCCACATGCAAAAGATTATAAGTGAATAAATATCCTATTGTCCCCTCTGTTATAAGCATGTTATTTTTTTGTTTGTTTTGGGGCCATACTCGGCAGGGCATAGGGGTTACTCCTGGCTCTCTGCTCAGAAATTGCTCCTGGCAGGCCCGTGGTACTACATGGGATGCCAGGGATGGAACCTGGGTCATTTCAGGTCCCTGTGCAAAGCAGACGCCCTACCGCTGTGCTATCGCTCTGGCCTCCAGGCATGTTATTCTCTTTTTTTTTTTTTTTTTTTTTTGGTTTTTGGGCCACACCCTGTGCCGCTCAGGGGTTACTCCTGGCTATGCGCTCAGAAGTTGCTCCTGGCTTCTTGGGGGACCATATGGGACACCGGGGGATCAAACCGCGGTCCGTCCTAGGCTAGCACAGGCAAGGCAGGCACCTTACCTCCAGCGCCACCGCCCGGCCCCAGGCATGTTATTCTTAAGGCTTTTGGTTTGAACATTACTGACATGTACTTCATAGTTGAAACAAGTGCATTCAATGAACTGAAATGATTGAAGTCTTGGTGGGAAGATTTTCTTCTAACAATATAGTGGTATAGGGAGGAAATAGTTAAAGGTTAAAAAGAAAAAGAATGACAACAGAGAAAAATTGCCTGAATGGAAGTCAGAATAGACCCAGGCCCAGAATATGAAGTGGATAATCCTAACATTTTGTTCTTTCCAACCCCTGTTGTCTTACTTAAACCCAAGGGAAAGTGCTCACCCAGCCACCTAGTTAAGAAAAATACAAAAGGGGCCGGAGAGATAGCACAGCGAAGTTTGCCTTACAAGCAGCTGACACAGGACCTAAGGTGGTTGGTTCAAATCCCGGTGTCCCTTATGGTCCCCCGTGCCTGCCAGGAGCTATTTCTGAGCAGATAGCCCAGAGTAACCCCTGAGCACCGCTGGGTGTGGCCCCCCCAAAAAAAAAAATACGAAAGAAGTGTTTTTTTCCCTTGTTTTGTTTTGTTTGGGGGGGGGGGCACACCTAATAGCGCTCAGGGGTTACTCCTGACCTTGACTCCCATTTCAGAAATCACTCCTAGCAGGCTTGGGGGACCATATTGAATGCTAGTGATTGACCCTGGTTGGATGTGTGCAAGGCAAATGCCCTACATGCTATCATGTCTTCTACCCCAAACATTGGTTTGGTTTTTTTTTAACTTTCCTGCCTAAAGAAACCCCATGCCCCAGCTTCCCTGCCCTGTCCTTCCTTTCTTGATATAAAGCTTCTACTGAGTTTGGCACTAAGATTTTCTTAGTTATGGCACTCATCCTTCCTCTGTTTTTTTTTTGTTTGTTTGTTTGTTTTGTTCTGTTTTGGTTTTTTTCGGGCCACACCCGTTTGATGCTCAGGGGTTACTCCTGGCTAAGTGATCAGAAATTGCCCTTGGCTTGGGGGGACCATATGGGACGCGGGGGGGGTGGTGGGGTGGGATTGAACCGCGGTCCATCCTACGCTAGTGCTTGCAAGGCAGACACCTCGCAGGCCCCATCCTTCCTCTGTTTTAACCAATCTGAACTACTTACACTTTCTCCCCACACACACACAAGCACACCCTGCTGTGCTAGGACTTAACTCCTGACAGTGCTCAGGGATCATTACCTGAGCTATTTAGGGAACCATACTATCCCATAGGGGACCAGACCTAGGATTGAACGTAGGTCAAAAAGTGCCTTACTGGGGCTGGAGAGATACCATGGAGGTAGGGCATTTGCCTTGCATGCAGAAGGACGGTGGTTTTAATGCCGGCATCCCATATGATCCGCGAGCCTGCCTGGAGCTATTTCTGAGCATAGAGCCAGGAGCAACTCGAGTGCTGCCGGGTGTGAGCCAAAAAACAAATGAACAAACAAAAAAGTGCCTTACTTACTGTACTACTCCAGTCTGAATTGCTTACACCAGGGGTCTCAAACTCAGTTTACCTGGGGGCCGCAGGAGGCAAAGTCGGGGTGAGGCAGGGCCACATAAGAGATTTTGCTTACCGAATATTCGCAATAGAAAATCGCATTAGTAAGAAAAAAAATCGCATTAAACATTTGCGTAACCCGAACGAAACTGCTCGGGGTATGCGAATGTTTAATGCGATTTTTTTCTTATTAATGTGATTTTTATTGCGATTATTTGGTAAGCGAATAATCGCGAATATTGCGATATTTGAAGGCTGGCCGCAGGCCACAAAATACTGTACGGAGGGCCGCGAGTTTGAGAGCCCTGACTTACACTTTCACAGATTCTGTTGATTCTTTTTCAGCCTTTGTGCAGGCTTTTTCCCTAGGATCCCCATCTCCTACTCTCAACTGTTTACTCATTGTAGAGGCACAGGATTCCCTCCCCCAATGCTTCCTTGAGTCCTTTAAGAGTTGTGGGGTGCTAACAAATGTTCTTGTACTTAATTACCCCAATTTCAACTTACAGTTCTTTCTCTGTGTTGTGAACTCTTTTAGCCTGTATTTCATATGATACTATTAATTGTCCCAAAGCGCAACCCAGTACCTGGTATATATGTTTCGATTCATGTCTGATAGATATAGAAAATATAAATGTGATTGTTAAAAAAATGATTTTTGGGGGCCGGAGAGAAAGCATGGAGGTAAAGCATTTGCCTTTCATGCAGAAGGTCATTGGTTCGAATCCCGGCATCCCATATTATCCCCTGAGCCTGCCAGGAGCGATTTCTGAGCATAGAGCCAGAAGTAACCCCTGAGCACTGCCGGGACTAAAAAAAAAAAAAAAAAACAAGAGACAGGGGGGGGAAGGGGAGGGGGGAGGGAGGGAGAGAAAGAAATGATTTTTTCAGATTACTTTCTTCAAAATGTTAAATGTTCAGAAGCTTTGAAATTTCCAATTTCTTGATGCAAAACAATATATCTGATAAAACATAATGAAAAATACTCTTGAAATTCATGCTTTCATGGCTGAAGAGACAGTACAGTGGAAAGGTTCTTTCCTTGCACACTGCCAATCAGGATTTAATCCCCAGCACCCCACTTGGTCCCCAGAACAAATTTAAAAAACTAGAAGGTATTTCAGTATCCTTTCCCCTATACTAACAATACAAAAATCCTGATCTTCTTATACATGTAGGACTTTCTAGATTATTAAATGTTTTAATTTTCTGTGAAGTAGTTAATAACGTGTCTTTATTGGAGCTAGAGATAGCACAGTGTGAGGCTGTTTGCCTTGCACAGGGATGACCCGGGACAGACCCGGGTTTGATCCCCAGCATTCTATGGTCACCAAGCCTGCCAGTAGCGACTTCTGAGCGCAGAGTCAGGAGTAACCCCTGAGTGCTGTTGGGTGTGGCACAAAAAAAATCTAAAAATAAAATAAAAATAAAAACTTGTCTTTATCAAAAGAATTCAGGTTTAATAACTATGTAGCCCAATATACCACAGTTGGTTGAGCTTATGAAATCTGTTGCCAGTAGACACTAGTAATTCATTAATCCACCTTTCTTAATTCCTCTTGACTGGATTACTATTTTTGTTAGGTGGGATTAACAGAAATGTTTCACTTTCCTAGTGTGTTTCAAAATAAATTTTGTGTTGGGGTCAGAACAATAGTACAGAGGATAAGGCTCTTGCTTTTATACATGGCCCTCCCAGGTTCTATCCATTCCATATCCAGCCAGAAGGAAGTCTTTAGTACTGCTGTGACCCAAAATCCCCAAAAATAGGGCCCAGGGAGATAGCACAGTGGTGTTCGCCTTGCAAGCAGCCGATCCAGGACCAAAGGTGGTTGGTTCGAATCCCATGTGGTCTCCCGTGCCCGCCAGGAGCTATTTCTGAGCACATAGCCAGGAGTAACCCCTGAGCACCGCCGGGTGTGGCCCGAAAACCAAAAAAAAAAAAATCCCCAAAAATAATAATAATGAATTTTGTACTGTTTAAAATTACTATTCTGGGTCCAGAGAGTACAACCAGCTGAGAGTTTCATATGTAGGTCAGGCACCTCTTGATCCCCTGAATACTACTGGAAACAACCCCCCAACCCCAACATACATGCTAGAGTAACTTTTGACCACTATTGAGCCAGGCCTCCCCTACCCCAAAATAAATAAAATAATATTACATTCTGGCTACTCAGGAAGTACACTGACTTTGTTTTTCCTTTAACTGATAGGAATCTCCTACCATGACTAGTAACAGTAAAGAAACAAAAAGTTGCTTTAGATTGGGCTGGAGGAGTACTTCCCTTGCTTGCAGTAGACCCACCACGTGCTCCCTGGAGCACAGAGCCAGATGTTAAACCCTGAACTCCCACCAGGTGTAGCCCGAAAGCAAACCAAGAGAAAAAAGAAGTAGCTTTAGATTATTCCTCCCCTGCCCAAAAATAAAGTAAAAATGTTTTTCTTCTTTGTTTCTTTGGAATGAGGCATTAAAAATCAGTTCAAGGGGCCTGAGACATAGCACAGTGGTAGGGTGTTTGCCTTGCATGTGCCCGGCCCAGGACGGACCTGGGTTCGATTCCCAGCATCCCATATGGTCCCCTGAGGCTGCCAGGAGCGATTTCTAAGTGCAGAGCCAGGAGTAACCCCTGGGCAGGTTGGGTGTGACCCAAAAACCAAAAGAAAAAAATCAGTTCAAGATGGTAGATAGATTAAATTAAGAAGCTTCTAAAGGAAACAGTGACTAGGATACAAAGACTACTCATAGAATGGGGGGAATGTATTCCTCTGATAAAAGGTTAATATCCAAGATATGCAAGGAAAAAAAAATCTAACTGCATCCAAAAAGATGAAAAGTAATGAGCATTTTCTCAAAGAAAAAATACAGATGACCACCTGCCAAAAGGTAGATGAAAAAAATGTTCCACATCACTAGTCATAAGAGAGCTGCAAATCAGAACGAGATATCATCTCTCAACAAAGAGAACAACTAGTGTTGGCACAGATATGGGGAGAAATGGACTCTTATTTACTGCTGGTGGGAATATTGACTGGTCCAGCCTTTTTGGAAAAATATGAATATTCCTAAAAAATAGAAATTGAGCTTCCATATGATCCAGCAATACCACTCCTAGGAACCCAAAAACAGTACAGAAAAGTCCTGTGTTGCAGCACTATGTACAATAACCAGAATCTGAAACAGATGAGTGGCTAAAAATAAAAGTAGTACATCTGCACAATGGAACACTATGCAGCTGTTGGGGGAAATGAAGTTTGCTTATATCTGATGGATATGGAAATTATGCTGAGTGATATGAGTCAGAGGGAGAGGGATAGACATAGCATAATCTCAATCATTTGTGGGATATAAGAAAAATAAACTGCTGGAGTGGTGGCGCAGTGGTGGGGTGTTTGCTTTTTACATGGCTGACCTAGGATAGACTGTGGTTCGATCCCCCAGCATCCCACATGTGGGGTCCCACAAGCCAGGAGTGACCCCTGAGTGTCACCAGATATGGCCCCCAAACCAAAAAAAAAAAAAAAAACACACAACTTTCAGGACTGGAGCAGTAGCACAGCGGTAGGAAGAGCAGTAGAGTTTTGGCCTCACATGCAATAGACCTAGATGGACCCAGACATCATCCTATAAGGTCCCCAAGCCTGCCAGAAGCAATTTCTGAGCACAGAGCCAGGAGTAACCCCAGAGCGCCACTAGGTGTGGCACAGAAACAAACTAAAAAACAACTTTCTTGCAAACTTATTGATATTAAATTGTAGAATTGACATTTTAATGATTCTGTGATCCAGAAATATATTATGTTTATGGTTTTGTTGTGTTTTTGGTTTTTGTGTTATTCATTTTTGGGCCATACCTGACAGTGTTCAGGGCTCGGAATTACTTCTCCTAATGAGGCTTAGAGGAGCCTTATTGGGTACTGGGAGTCAAACCCTGGTCTGCCATGTGTAAGATTTGAGCACTATACCCACTCTTGCCCTGGATCTATGTGTTTTTTAAAAACTATGAAGGAAGAAAGTAACTCTGAAGGCCTAATCAGCAAGACCATAATGAAACTGACTTGGTTACTTGGTTAGTCTCAGCTCTAGAATGAATGTGAACTGTGATACACAACCACTTTCAGATTTTACAAGACTCACCCTTGTTTGAAAAGCATGTTAGTGTTATGTGGACTTTAAACTTGTCTTGCAGTGATCATTTCCTTATGATGATGATGATTATGTAATATTCAGTAGAAACATATGGGGGTGGTTTTTTGTTTTATTTTCTACCAGCATGGCTCAGTCCTGGTGTGCTTGGGGGGCCCATATGTGGTTCTGGGGATTGAACCTGAGTCACATATATACAAAGCAAGCATACTGCCCACTGTACTCTGGCTCTAAAATAAGTCTTATCAAAGAAATAAATGAATAATTGTTTTTTGGTGTTCATTCAAATTGTTTTGGTATTTTGTTTGAATAAAGTCAAAGATGTAGCAGTTGTGATTTAGGCTTTGTGTTTATATAAATTCTTTAATTGAATGACAATGAAATACACAGTTCATGATTGAGATCCAGTCATACAGTATCCAACACCTTTCACCAGTGCACATTTCCCCCCACCAATGTCCCCAGTTTTCCCCCTGCCTGCCTTTGTAGCATTCTTTCTTCCCCCCTCACATACACACATTCTTTCAGACAATGGTTTGTAATCTTGTTACTGAAGGAGTATCATGAGTATTACTATCTTCTTTTAGTACCCAGTTCTTGCCCAGAGCGATCATTTCCAAACTATCCTTGTCATAGTGGTTCCTTCTCTTTCCTAACTACAATCCCCTACTGTGGCAAACTTCCTACTATGGGCCAGTTCTCCTGGCCCTTGTCTCTATTGGATTTGGATATTATTACCGTGCTTTTTTTTGGGGGGGGGGTTGGTTTTTGGGTCACACCCGGTGACGCACGGGGGTTACTCCTGGCTCATATGGGATGCCAGGGGATTGAACTGTAGTTTATCCTAGGACAACCGCATGCAAGGCAAACGTCTTATTACTGTGCCACTGCTCCAGCCCCCAACCATGCTATCTTTTTATATATATTCCACAAATGGGTGCAATCATTCTATGTCTATCCCTCTCCCCCTGATTCAATTCACTCAGCATAATACTCTCCATATCCATTCATATATAAGCAAATTTCATGACTTTACTTTCCTTTTTTTCTTTTTCTTTTAAGAGGTGTACCCTGGGGCTGGAGAGATAGCATGGAGGTAAGGCGTTTGCCTTTCATGCAGAAGGTCATCGGTTGGAATCCCTGCATCCCATATGGTCCCCCCTGTGCCTGCCAGGGGCGATTTCTGAGCTTAGAGCCAAGAGTAACCCCTGAGCGCTGCCGAGTGACCCCCCAAAAAAACAAACAAACAAAAAAGAGGTGTACCCTAACATGGGACTCCGGGCTTTGAACCTGAATGTTTCAGAGGCTGCTTGTAAACCATTCAGGTTCACAGGCTGCTTGCTAGTCAAGCACCTGGCCACTGAGCTAGATCGAGGGCCCCATGACTTTACTTTTTTCCTAACAGCTACATAGTATTCCATTGTGTAGGTGTACCACAATTTCTTTATCTACTCATCTGTTTTCAGGCACTTGGGTTGTTTCTAGATTCTAGCTGTTGTGATAGTGCTGAAATGAATATAGGAATACAAAGGGTTTTGCTGCATTTTCTGTTGTTGGGCCCCTAGAATATATTCCTAGGAGCAGTAGTGCTGGGTCATCTTGGAGCTTAATTTTCAGGTTTTTGAGGAATGTCCGAATTGTTTTTCAAAATGGATGAACCAATCTACGTTCCCACCAGCAGTGAATGTGAATCCCTTTCTATCCATATCTATGCCAGTACTAATTGTCTTATTTCTTTTTTTTTGTTTGTTTGTATTGTTTTTGGTTTGGGGGACCACATCTGTTTGATGCTCAGGGGTTACTCCTGGCTATGCTCTCAGAAATCGCCCCTGGCATGGGGGGGACGATATGGGACACTGGGGGGATTGAATCGGGATCTATCTGTCCTAGGCTAGCGCTAGCAAGGCCACCTCTCTGCCCCCTGATTATCTTATTTCTTTGTGTTGTGTGCTAGTCTCTGTGGTGAGATGATAGCTCATTGTTGTTTAGATTTGTATTTGATTTGTAAATTACCCTGGCTGTGCTGGGGAGGGGGCTATATTCTCAGTGCTTAGGGAACTGTGTAACTTTATTCCCAGAAAACCATCTGGGCTAGCAGCAGGGAGGTCAGGTGTCTAGTCTTTTTGTACCACTCACTGCAGGATTACTCCTGGCAGGTTCTAGGGACTATGGGATGCTGGGGACCAAACCTGGTCAACCGTATGCAAGGCAAATGCCCTACCTGCTGTACCTGCTTCAGCCCTAATATCTATTGTTTACCATACCAAATATTACCAACTTAAAGATAAATAGATATAAAATTTTTATCCTGGTGGAAATGAGCAGGGACACATCTAGTGGTGCTCAGATCAAACCAAGCCAGTATAGGCAAGGCCATCTTTCAGGCTCTTTATGATTATTTTGTAATTGCAGTGTTGTTACTGTTGTCGCTGTTGTGGGGGGGTGGTTTGCTGGACAAGCATGGCAAGCAGGAGCCAAGCCAGCAGTGCTCAGGGATTACTCCAAGCAGAGTCAGGAGATCCTTTAAGGCTCTAGGCGTCAATCTCTGGTTGGATGTCTACGAGGCAAGGACTTTGCCCACTGTATCTCCTCAGTCCCTGTAATGTTCGGGTTTTTTTTTTTTTAACGTACCTAAAATAGCAAAGCAATCAAAAGTAGAATATATCCTGTCTTTTGATTTATTTTTTGGTCATACTTGGCAGTAGTCAGGGTCTACTCCTGGCACTACCCTCAGGGATCACTTTTGATAGTGCTGAGGGAACCGTATGGAATGCTGGGGTTCAAACCCAGGTTAGCTAGCCTCTTGTAAGGCAGACGACCTATCCTCTACCCTCTGTACTGTCATACTGGCCCTATTTTTTTGTTTGTTTTGTCTGTTTAATATGAAATCAGAAAACAAGCAAAAGGGCAGTTGCTGGGTTGGAGGAGGAAGTACATTGGAAAGGAAGGTTAGTAACTAAACCTTCTGGACTGAAGGAAGTGGTCTGTATGTCAGGTGGTTAAAGAGGTATTTGATATTGTTAGAACTTTTTGACCTGAACACTTAGGACCTTTATTGCATCTTTATATATATATATATATATTTTTTTTTTATTTAATTGATCAGAGTGGATGTGGTCTAAGGACATAAGCAAATTCATGGGGTGAACAGCAGAGCAAAACTGAAATTTAAAGATACTAACTTTATGGGGCTGGATAGATAGCCTTGCTTGTGGCTGATGTGAGTTCAATTCATGGCTTCTCATATGGTCCTCCAGCACCACCAGAAATAATTCTGATGCAGAGCCAGGAGTTAGCCCTAAGAATCACTGATATGGCCTCAAAACATATACATACATACATACATACATACATACATACATACATACATACATACATACATTCTACTTAATGTGACCAGAGAAAGAGTGTCCATTATATAAGACCCCCCAAAAAACTATAATTTGAAACAAGATACCTGTTTTTATTCTATCATAGCATAAAAGTTATGTAAAAAATAATATATACATGGGCCAAAATGGTAATGGAAGTGATAGGATGTTTGCCTTGTATGCGCTAACCTAGGACGGACCGCGATTCAATCCACTGGCATCCCATATGTTTCCCCAAGCCAGGAGCAATTTCTGAGCATCACTGGGTGTGGCCCAAACAACAAACAAGCAAACAAGAAATGTGTGTGTGTGTGTGTAAGAATTTATGTTCTGTAAATATTAAAAATGCTGCCTTTAAAATGTTCCCCCTTTTTTTTTTTCCAGAAAAATGTCTGAAGAGTTTTCGGTAAGTTGATGCACTTTTTATATTTTTTATAAATATACACTTTAAAAGAGATGATTCTTTGAATTTTTTGTTTGTAATAGATGATTTACCTTAGCTTAAAGTTTTGCCTCAGTTGTTTTCTTAGCCTGGTAGAATTTAATTCTATTAATTGTTATAAGCAATAATCCAACATTTGTGCATGGCATGTACCAGATACTATGTTAAGTGTATTATTATCTCCTAAGCCTTAAACTAATCCTAGACTTTTTGATAATGAGGAAACCGAATATTAAAAGAGGGTAGAACATTTGGTTGAAAGCTAGTATATATCATGTTGTATCTAGAAAACTCAAAAACTTCTTTGAGAAATCTTTGCTATGAAGTTGATAGTCATAATAATCTCTCAAAGTTTATATTAAATGAGTTATTTCTAAAATAAACACTTTGCCTTTTAAAAATGCAACCAAAGATTTATAATCCTTGACTCTGGCTTACTTGTCTTTTATGGGTTTCTAATAACTTTTGGCAAGACTTGTCCATGGATGAGCTTGCTAAGACTGCTAAAATGTGCTTGTTCTGTATTCCAGTTGGCAGATGCACTGCCTGACCATTCCCCTGCCAAAGCCTCAGCTACAAGTAATACAAAACCTGGCCAACCTCCACAAGGTTGGCCTGGTTCCAGTCCTTGGAACAACCCAAGTGCTCCACCTTCTATGCCATCTGGACTCCCACCAAGTGCAACACCCTCCACTGTGCCTTTTGGACCCGCACCAACCGGAATGTATCCATCTGTGCCTCCCACCGGACCACCTCCAGGACCCCCAGCACCCTTTCCTCCCTCTGGACCATCTTGTCCCCCTCCGGGTGGTCCGTATTCAGCCCCAACTGCTGGGCCATATCCTACGCCAAATATGCCCTTTCCAGAGCTCCCAAGACCATATGGTGCCCCAACAGATCCAACTGCAGCTGGTCCTTTAGGTCCATGGGGATCGATGTCTTCTGGACCATGGGCACCCGGAATGGGAGGGCAATATCCTGCCCCTAATATGCCATATCCATCTCCAGGGCCATATCCTGCTCCTCCTCCCCACACACAAGGGGCAGCACCACCTGTTCCATGGGGCACTGTTCCACCTGGCGCGTGGGGACCACCAGCACCATATCCTGCCCCTGCAGGATCATACCCTACACCAGGACTCTATCCCACTCCAAATAATCCTTTTCAAGTGCCTTCAGGACCTTCTGGTGCTCCACCAATGCCTGGTGCCCCTCATGTGAGTGTTTAATTTTTCATTGAACATGCAGTAACATGCAATTGAAAAATACCTCCAGTTTTTAGTGTAATGTTGGAAAGCTCTTTAAACTTTAGAAGAAAGTGGTATGCCTATTAAAATATGAAATGTAGGGGCCGGTGAGGTGGCGCTAGAGGTAAGGTGTCTGCCTTGCAAGCGCTAACCAAGGAAGGACCGAGGTTTGATCCCCCGGCATCCCATATGGTCCCCCCAAGCCAGGGGCAATTTCTGAGCGCTTAGCCAGGAGTAACCCCTGAGCATCAAATGGGTGAGGCCGAAAAACAAAAAAAATGAAATGTAAATTTTATAGGTAAAACATTTTAGAAGGATGAAAATACAAGCAATCCCTATACTAAAAATATGAAAACTTCCCAAAAATTTCCCGTAACTTCAGTAAGTACTATCCTCAAAAACATTCTCGAAATTTCATTTTACAGTTTGCATTTTGTTGGTCTTTTTTTTTTTTTCCTGTTGCACATTATTTTTAGAGTCCCAGTGTGACCTCAGAATGAGGCTGTATTGTCTCAGTGCTCAGAAAGAGCTGCTGGTAGGCTCGGGGAACCACACGGGATGCCAGGAATCGAACCCCAGGCTGGGTGTGTGCAAGGCAAACGCCCTTCCACTCGTGTGCTATTGCTCCAGCCCAGAGACTTCACAGATTTTAAAGCCACCTCGGGCATATTTCTGTTATTTCACAGGGGCACTGGTTGTAGGTCATGACCTTGTCGATGATGATTAGGCCCTTGATAAAAAACAAAAAGAACGTGACCAGCACCATTTCCTTGGCCCAGGCATCATTGAGGAAGGTGGCAAGTCTCTGGGCCATCTTGGTCTTGGCAGGAGGCGGCAGTGGTGACAACCAGGGTCTGGAGCACTCCGGAAATTGTATTCACCCCCAAATGTGCATCTGCCAACTCACTGTGTGTGCGCACTGGCACAAACCAAGCAGGAACAAGTACAAGGAGCATTCTCTTTATTTTTCTTCTATTTTCCTTTAAAAAAAAAATTAATCGGGACCAGGAGGGTGGCGCTAGAGGTAAGGTGTCTGCCTTGCAAGCGCTAGCCAAGGAAGGACCGAGGTTTGATCCCCCGGCATCCCATATGGTCCACCAAGCCAGGAGTGATTTCTGAGTGCATAGCAGGAGTGTAACCCCTGAGCGTCAAACGGGTGTGGCCCAAAAACCAAAAAAAAAAAAATTATCTCTTGGAGTCAGAGCAGTCGTATGGTGGAGAGCACTTGCCTTACACACAGCCAACGCAGCATCTCATATCCCCTGAGAACCAGAGGGTATGGCCCCAAACAAAAATTCTCAATATTGTTTATATAGCAGCACATCATACAGTTTAGTAAAGACAGATTTTCAAGAAATCTAGGGGAATGAACATGTAACATTGCACATCTTTCAATATACTCTCAATATTGTTTTCTGGGAAACTTTAAAAATTTTTAGCAGCACTGTGTTCAATATATTGTATTACTAGACTAACACTTTGTTGTTAGCCAAGGTAGAAGAGGGCTGACAGTTGAGGTTCCCAATTTGGGCCTAGGCTGAAGTAGAAAAGTAGATCCGGGGCCGGAGAGATAGCAAGGAGGTAAGACATTTGCCTTCCATGCAGAAGGATGGTGGTTTGAATCCCGGCATCCCATATGATCCCCCGAGCCTGCCAGGAGCGATTTCTGAACTCATAGCCAGGAGTAACTCGAGCACTGCCATGTGTGACCCAATAAAAACAAAAAAAAGAAAAGTAGATCCTGCATGAAAAAGTGGAAGAGTATTTCCTTCAGGGGCCAGAGAGATAACACAGTGGTAGGGCGTTTGCCTTGCACACAGCCGACCCAGGATGGACCATGGTTCAAATCCCGGTATCCCATATGGTCCCCTGAGCCTGCCAGGAGCAATTTCTGAAGGCCACCAGGTGTGACCCAAAAACAAAAAACAAGCAAACAAGTATTTCCTCTGTTGGTAAACCATATGAATATTCAAATGTAGAGATAGAATTCTCCTTAACTCTTTGGAAGGAAATATGTTGGGGAGAGGGGCTATACTCAGCTGTGCTAAAGACCTAATACTGGCTCTGCACTTAGGTATCACTCCTTGCCAGCTTGGATTAAATGGGATGCGAGAGATTGAACCGGGTTCACCACATGCAAGGCAGATGTCTTGCCTGCTGCATTATCATTCCAGCTCCAAAACAAATAGATCTGCAAGGTCACCTCCATTATGAAGGAAAGAAATCTTAATAAAGCACCCCAAAAACCAACTTTTATTTGTTTAACATCTTACTCTATAATTTCTCCTTTAAAATTGATTTTGAAAATTGTATGCCAAAGTAATTTGTGTTTAACTTTTTCTTTTTTCTATTTCAGTCTTACCATTAAACTAATAATGGAAGAACAGATGATGCTTTGCTTTGTGAAGTACATATGTATGCACATGAATGCATATATTAAAATGATTTCACTAAGAAACATAAAAGAACACCTCTTGCACCTCTCAGAAGGTTATCTGCCTCGTATACTTGGATACATAGTACATCAGATGACTACAATCAGATAAAAATGTAAATCATCCTAATGTGATTTCATTTGGTTTTATGGAAAGTTAAAATGATTGTGTATATTGGATAGTTCTTTACTACAATTTGTTTAATATGAATTCTGCAATTTGGTAAATTATGAACCTGCGAACTTAAATATCTAAGATAATGTGTGGACTATTGAGAAACTATAACTTCATTGAAGATCTTTCTATAATCCTCAAAATAAAGGAAAACAATCACATTTCTATAAGTTAAGCAAATTATGCCTCAACCTTTTTTGAGCTCCTCTAGGTACAGGATTGTCATATGTTGAGTCATTAGCAAGGCAGTATTCCACTTTTATTTTTGAGCTTTTAGTTAAGGCTTTTTCTCTTTGAGTTCTACCGATTTGTTTTCTGGTTAGCCAAAGTGATGATACAGCTTTGAAATATAACATTTATGGAAGATTTTTCTTTTTAAAGAATGGTTTTGAATATCATGTTCATACTGCTTTGGGAAGAACTCAAGGGAGAAAATAATTCTCCTTTGTCTTTCCTCATTCAAACTAGAGGACGCCTTGAAATTTTAATAGGTAGTTTGCATTCCCATAAACCATATCTACCCAGAGCATTCCATTAAGCCAGTCTCCCTCTCCCTTGTACTTTGACAGAAGTACATTCCTTATTTCTCCCTGCTGGGGACATTGACACACTCTTGGGATCTACATAAACACATGCAGTGAACTTGAAGAACTTGTGCTATATAGCCATGATTGTTCTTTTGTACAAGTATGATCAAATTATATCCAGAGTCTGGTTATGTCCTCCTTAGTCCATTTATAAAGTCCTTAGAGCTAATAGTTTTGTATTTGTTGACAGGTAAATAAATAGAATTGGTGCCATTCTTAAAAACTTCTCTAACACCAGAAGTAATAAAGTGTAGACCTCTATGAGTTTAAAGCAATGATTGTGTTACTAAAACAGATATTGTTTATAATGACCAGAGTAGCCAAGAAGCTTTTGACACTTACATTTGAATTTTTTGTTTGTTTACTTTTAGTTTGTGGGCCGTACCTGGCAGTGCTTGGAGGTTGCTCCCAGCAGTGTTGGAACTTTGCCAATCTGGGGATCTAATCCTAATCTGCCATATATGCAAAGCAAACTTCAGATTTTGAGCTACTCCCTAGCCCAATTCATAGGTTTGAGATAGAAGTCACTATTTTCTTTGTCAAGGAAGAATAACACTGTCAAAAAACTGTTTTGAAACTATATCCACTGGGTTATTGTGAATTTCTTGACTTTGTAATAGAGATTTACCAGTTTTATACTCTTGTTTTTGCTTAGAAGCAAAGTATTTCATAGTTAATCCTATTTTAGTTAAAAGCCAAGAATTTCAAATGCTGCCAGTTTAATGACTTAAAGCTACCTCCTCTTAGGAAAGTAAACAGAAAACAAGACAGTCACCTTGGGGTACAACAGTCTTTTTTTTTTTAGACCTCCTTTTTTAACTGGTTGGCAGATTCAAGCTTCAGAATTAAAATTAAACTTGATATTCTGTGACCAGGTATATTGTTAGACAGCTCTTCATAGTGGCACAACTGGTGTTTTTCTTTTGTTTTGTTGTCAGGGACAAGCAGCAGCTGTCTTATCTCATAATTTACTGTCTAAACAGCCTCCTTTTAAAAGGCAAAGTAGTCTTAGTGGCATAGTGTATGCTGTCCATTGCTAGCATATCAGTTAACTCAGTGTTAAGATGATAGAGAAACTGGGATAGCTACAAAAATACCTGTTCTTACAGTGACTTTGTTTACATTGGAATGGGTGACAACTCTGGCTTTAGGTACAGTGTTGCACTAGAAAGGATAATGTTTCATTGAAAGAGGAAGAGTTAGAAGGTTGGGAATCTAATTGTGTAGTCCATTGATCATGGAGAAAATCTTGCTAACAGACTGGAAACACACGATTTGAAATCACTACTCTTCATAAGCAATTTTAGGGTTTGGTTTGGTTTTGAGGCCACAGCTGGTGGTACTCAACTGTTACTCCTGGCTCTGCAGACGGGAATACTAGGAACTGAATCCAGGTTGGCCACATGCAAAGCAAGCACAGTACCTACTGTACTGTCTGGCCCCTTAATAAGCAGTTTTTGGTAACAGCCTTTTCTGCTCAACTTTTTTTAACCTTTGTGTATTTTATCTTAAAGACTTTTTGGTTTTGGTTTTGGTTTTGATTTTTGGGCTACACCCGGCAGCGCTCTGTTAACGCCTGACTCTGCACTCAGAAATTACTCCAGGCTGGCTCAGGAGACCATATGAGATACCAGGGAATAGGAAAAGAGAGAGAGAGAGATACCAGGAATTGAACCCAGGTCAGCCACGGGCAAGGCAAATGCCCTGCCCACAGTGCTATTGCTCTGGCCCTCTTAAAGACTCCTTTTTTCCTTTAAGGTCAAAACTAAATGGTCACAAGATTAGTTCATTAAAAGTAATTTTACTTTGTGGAAATAGGTATTTGGGGGTGTGCATTTGGACTTTCCAAGCAGAAATTTAAATTTGATAGGGATTATTATTATTAAAATGTATTGGAGTTAGAACCAGATTTTTATATACTGAACCTGAAAAAGATTACCAAAAACCAAAAAGTGGGGGGGGGGGCTAACAAGATAGTACAAGAGTTAAAGTACTTGTTTTATGTGTAGCTAACTTGCTTCAGTCCTCAGCACCATACATGAGTATTATTAAGTATGCTCTCACCATCCGCCTCAGAAAAATTTGTATATATTTCAGAATATATGAGATCTTCATTCACGGTTCTCAAGAATTCAGGCTCCTTTTGTGAAAGTGCTTAAAATAATTTAATAACAACTTTGGGATTGGCCTGTGGAACTGGTTCCACAACCCTATTTTGTATAAAGTAGTACATTTATTATTCAAGTACAGGCAACAAATTTATTTTTAATTACTTATGATCTTTTGGCAAGTTTTCTCTATTTTCAGTGACAAATAGTAGGGCCGAAAAGTGAAGAGATGGATTTTTACTTAGCTCGTCACACTGTGAGGATAGAATGTTGGGAAAGAAGTCAGTTTGCCTATCATCTTTAATCTTGCAAATATTTAGTGCCACCTGTTGTACTCAAATGTACATATTTTGAAACTATGGGTAGATCAACATAGTACTACTCAGTTTCAGTTAAAATACTGTGCCTAGTGTCAGTCAGTTGCCTACAATTATATATAGTTAGTGCCAGTGTCTTTCTCTTTCACCCTAAAGAAATCTAGTGCTAGTTTTTATAAAATGTCAGTGTTGGGCCCAGAGAGATAGCACATCAGTAGGGCATTTGCCCTGCTTGCAACCAACCCAGGATGGATGGTAGTTCAAATCCTGGCATTCTATATGGTCCCCCGAGCCTGCCAGGAGCAATTTCTGAGTGCAGAACCAGAAGTAACCCCTAAGCACCATCGGGTGTGACCCAAAAACAAATAAATAAAATGTCAGAGTAACAAGCCCTAGAAATTAAACCTAAGCACAGACTTCTAAGAAACATCAAAATTATAAAAAGTTGAATTTCCTACAAATTACACAGAATAGCACTGTACTATGCCGCCTAAAATACTGTTTTTGTTTCCGGGGGAAAGGATAGTAAAGCAATAGTAAAATTGAAGGCAGGGTTCCTTTTATTTTTAGAATTCTGACCAGTAAAATAACTGAATGAATTCAGTATTAAAAATGTACCGTGCAAGCTTGTGACTAAGGAATACTTGTGAGAAATGCACTTACCCAACTCAGATGTGTCCAATCCAGGTTACTTTACTGGGCATCAGAGATGAATGAAGGAGAAAGTCCTAGAGAGGCTCAAGTCTGAGGATGGCATTTACAGAATTTGTTAGTGCTCTCAATGTTAGTTTACTTAAGTAATGCAACTGTTGAGAATTAGAGGTTACCCTTGGGCTGTTTAAGGAGCAAAGTCTGGTAGACCTAAATTGATGTTACTTAAAAAGTGCAACTACTCAATCCTACAAATTAGTGGGATGCTGTAATCTTCACTTTCCCTCCCCTTTGATAAAGGCACTTTCACTGCCTTACTGATTCACAGATACTGATTTGCTGCCATTTAGTAAACTCGGTTTTTATGTGTGCTCTAGAGACTTTAAAATTGTTTTTCTAAATGTGACTCTTCCATTAACTAAACAGTGACAAATTTAATGTATGTAATTGTCTATGCATTTTAAATTAAACTGCCTGAAATGTGATCTGTTACGTACACACTTGTTTGTATCATGAACTGCAAGCAATTTGTTTGAGATGTTAGGTTTTATCACCTGCTGCTGTATTTGTAAACAAATGTAAACAAAGACAAATGTTGCTTTAAGAAGTAATTATAAGTAGATATGGTTTATGGATGTGATACTTGATGATTTTTTTATGATAAACTTGTTTGCCTTTGTGTATTATAGCTGAAAACTTTTTAAACATGTTTTTTCATGGTTTCATAGTCGTTAATATTCTTTGAACCGAATTTGGATCTTTCTTGAGCCAGTCTAGAACCTAATTACTGCAGATCATTTTGCTGAAGAAAGGTAGAACTGGGAAACTATGGACACACGTCGCGTATGATCTGAATTGAATTTGAATGCACTGGCTGGAAACAAAAGCCTTTCAGCACTGGTGTCTCTGGTCCTCTCCCTTCAAGGTTGAGCTATTCTTTGTAGCCAATTTGTGGGGGAAAAGCCCCTTCCCCCACAACTGCCCCTTTTCTCACATGCCTTAACTTCTACTCACTAGTGAGGAGGGTCCCTATTTACTTGGTAGTTTACCACTTTCTTGCCACGGGGAATTTGGTAGCTAAAGAGGTTTTCTTAAACTCTTTTGAGTTCTGAAGGAGTTTTTTTTTTTTTGTTTTTTTTTTTTTGCCTTATTGATCAAAGTTTAGCTGTAATTTGTATCGTTTTGTATATTAATATTCCCTTAAAGAAAACCATCTACATCAGAATTGGTTACCATCTGGAGTAGAGATGTTTTCCCTGTTATGAAATGGCATTTCTTTAATAAACATTCTTCCTATGATACCTGACCTAAACAGGCTCTTTTTTTTTTTTTTAACCACCATATTAAAACTGAGTGGGCCAAAGTGATAGCAGCAGGGCACTTGTTTGCATGCAGAGCACAGAGCCAGGAGTAACCCCTGAGCACCGCTGGGTGTGGCCCAAAAACAAAGAAACAAATAACTTAGAACCAATCCTATTGCTAAAGATCTGTAATTTTATGTGTTGGATTGGGTACGCCCAACTTAGAACTAGAAAGTTACTTTTGATGTTCATGACATATGGTAAGAACCCAGGCCTTGTGCACACAAAACATGGACTCAGCCTTTGAGTAAATGCCAGAGGCGAATGTGGATCATCTAGAATTGGTTGCAGTAACATGTGAATGGTACTATCATTGGAGCAGATTTGTATGTTAATGTAATAACTACAGTTATTATAGTTATTATTAACTATTACAAATATGTTGTAATTATCAACATTTTCGTCCTGTATTTCATACTGACTTAAGGATTCAGCACTTAGGAGATCTGGTTGGGTAGATAGTAGCTTTGTTTTCCTTATGGTCACAGTTTTACCATTAGCTAAGTTACAGAAACAGGAGCAAGAGAATACAAGTGTTTGCCTAGCATATGCCTGATCTACAGCACACTATGTGGTCCCCCATGACCCACCATAAGTGATCCCTGAGTGCAGAACCAGCAGTAAACAGTACCATCAAGTTTTGTCCTCCCCCCAAAATGTGACCCCATTTTGGCTTGGTTTTGTGTTTGGTTTTTTTGAGCCACATCTAGCAGTGCTCGGGTTACTCCAGGCTTTGCACTCAGAGATCAGTCGTGGCAGGCTACAGGCTATAGGACCAGGGATTGAACTCAGGTTGCTCTTAGGCTAGGCAAGTGCCCTACCCACTGTGCTATCACTCCAGACCTGTTTATTTCTTGGTTTATTTATTTCAGTAAATGTGCCCTCAGTAGAGGAAGCAAGCACTTTGTTGTCTTAAAGCCACTAATCCTAAAATTGGAACCCAAACGCAATTGCTTCATTTAAACCTATTTTTTTTCTTTTTTGGTTTTTGGTTTTGGGGCTACACCCGACGATGCTCAGGGGTTACTCCTGGCTGTCTGCTCAGAAATAGCTCCTGGCAGGCACGGGGGACCATATGGGACACCGGGATTCGAACCAACCACCTTTGGTCCTGGATCGACTGCTTGCAAGGCAAACGCCGCTGTGCTATCTCTCCGGGCCCTTAAACCTACTTTCTTCCCTAAAACTCAGTCTCCAAATACAGATCAGTTGTTTGGGGGGAACTAGGGATACCAGCAGAGAATATAATACAGCAGGTATAAGGGTGCAGCCAGGTGTGGCTCAAAGACAAAAGACTTACAGAAATTTAGGTAAGGACAGTTTGCTTGATAGTCTTTAAGTTTTTATTTCCTTGGTGGGGAAGGTAAAAGTACAAAAAGATTAGCTGCTTTGAAACTAAAATAAACTCGCTTGTAGGAAGAAGGGTCTGAGGCCATCCATAACTCAAAGTGTGGGATCCCCCTGGGATTGTATTCCTAGTACTATAGGATTCCCAGAGCACTGGGGGAGGGCGTGTCCCTCAAAAAATAACAACAAAGCTTGTAGATCTGTTTCCTAGTTAAGATTTACAAAAACCCTAATCGAAGTTTCACAAAGGCCACACTGGATTTGGTACCAGCATGCCTATATGCTCCCCTGAACCTTCCAGGAGTGAGCCCTCAACTCAGCCAGGAGTAAGCTGTGAGCATTGCCAATGAACTTTCTTTGTTTTGCTTTTGTTGTTGTTGTTGTTTTTGGGTCACACCCGGCAGTGCTCAGGGGTTACTCCTGGCTCCAAGCTCAGAAATTGCTCCTGGCAGGCGGGGGGGGGGGGGGGGGGGGCGGGATATGGGACAACGGGACTCGAACCAATGACCTGCATGAAAGGCAAACGCCTCACCTCCATGCTATCTCTCCGGCCCCACCAATAAACTTTTTTTGTTTGTTTGTTTGTTTTTGTTTTTGGGTCACACCCGATGACGCTCAGGGGTTACTCCTGGCTATGTGCTCAGAAGTCGCTCCTGGCTTGGGGGACCATATGGGACGCCAGGGGATTGAACCGCGGTCCGTCCTAGGCTAGCGCAGGCAAGGCAGGCACCTTACCTTTAGCGCCACCGCCCGGCCCCAAACTTTTAATCTTTAGAATTTTGCCTAGAAATCTTTCATACAATTTTCAAGAACCCACCAGCATAGGAAAATCCACTTTTGTGCTAACACCCTGGGAGTTGGGAGAATTTGGGCTTATTACACTAGCAGATCAAGCAGTGTGTGGTCTATAGGAAAAGGCGGCTGTTCCCCTCAACCCCAAGATCTGGGACCTATATTATAGGGGAGTGGCACGTGTAAACAGCTGGTAGGACAGGATAGAAGCATAATTCTCAAGCATGTTATTTGTAAAGCAAGGTCAACCCTATCTCAAGGACACAGTTTGAGTATGCTGTTGTCACAATGCAAGGCCAAGGTTGCACAAGGACATCCTGAGCACACTGTTGTCATAGCCCCTATTTCTGGCTTAGCACCCCCTGGCAGCTCCTGTTCTGCTGGTTGTTCGTTTGCGATGAGGACAGGACCTCATTTCTCTTTTTTTTTTTTTTTTTTTTTCTGGTTTTTGGGTCACACCTGGCAGCATTCATAGGTTCCTCTGGCTCTATGTTCAGAAATCACTCCTGGCAAGCTCAGGAGACCATATGGGATGCAGGGATTGAACCACTGATGACCTGCATGCAAGGCAAATGCTTTACCCTCCAAGCTATCTCCCCAGCCCCTCTGTCTTCAATCTTGAAGATGAAACAAAACAGTTGTGGTAGATATAGTACAGTGGGTACTTGCACTCACTTCCTAGTCTCTAAAATGAAAAAGCTGAACTAGGTGTTGCTGTAGACCCCTTAGGCCTCAAGCTCCATCCTGATCCATATCTGGTTTCCCAAAGGGCCTGGGGCTCTGATGGCTACTTAATCAGCCTAAGATGCTTGACTTTCCAAACTGGATTGTTATTAGTATGTCTCTAAATTAGAAATGATGTTTCTGCATAGAAAATACTATGGAAAAGAAACTTAGATGCTCTAGACTCGTGTTACAGTGCTCTTATAAAATTGGATCTTTAGAAATTGCAGAAAATCAAGATTTTCCAAATGGATTTAAAAAAAAAAAAAAAAAAAAAGATGCCTGACTTTCCTCCTAGCAGACTAGAACCATACTGAGAATGGGTACTGAAATCACAACACAATTTCATTAAGTAACTGGGGGAAAAAAAAAAAACTATATTGACTACTTTCCTGGTGATAAAAGTAATGCAGTTAATTAAAGCCATTTAGGAAATAGAGCTGTGGAAGTGAGTTTTACATAGCAGATCTGGTTACTTCCTCCTAAAATATGGTCAAGGGACCTTTGACTAACCCACCAACAGTTAGGCCTATTCCAGGGTGATTGGCAGGTGTGTGTTCCATATCTGAAACAAAGGCCCGTGCCCTGCCTGCTTGTCAGGTTCTTTAACAAAACATTTCCCCTAACAGTGTGCACCTGGCCTTTTTGTTAAGGGCCTAAGGTTTGTTGCTGCGACTAGATGTGTGGCAGGATAGTCTTCTATGACCAGCTCCCCATAAAACCCATAGATCCAGATGCTAATGAAATACAGGCACCCACTGACTAAGACATTCCAGACACGTTCCATAAGTTACTGATGAGACTTTTCTCGTGGCCTCAGACAAAGAGGAAGCAGAAAGTCAATGTTGAACCTCTCTTGGGCTGGTGACCTGTCTTCCCACTGCTGTTGCTGAGTCTTTTGCCATGATACAACGCAGAGCACATCTAAGCTGAGTATCAGGAATTCTGGTGATGCATTCAATGAAACCCAGATAAATTGTCAATATATATGTCAATATATTTTTATTTATATATAATACATATTTAACCAAACTTGCTCTTAAAATAACCATTTGACTAGCTTTATAATTATTATTTTGATGTGGGTGCCACACCCATACTGGACTTACGCCTGGCTCTGTCCTTGGCAGTGTTTAAGGAACTGAAGATGATGCTGAGGCTTGAACTTGGGTCAACCTCATGCAAGGTGAGTGCTCTAGCCAATTTACTATCTCTCCAGCCCCTGGTTTTATTTATTTATATTTTTATAATACCAGGTGGTTTTCAGGGCTTACTCGTGGCTCTGCATTCATGGACCACTCCTGGCCGGCTCAGAGGACTCTATGGGGTGCCAGGGAAAAATTGGGCCAGTAGAGCAAGAACTACCCATTGAGCTCTTCAGCCCTGGTTTCTCCTTTATGAAGAAATCAAGACTGCTTTCAGTCATTGGTCCAGGAAACTAATAGATGAAGTGGGACTGGGATATACCCTGAACTCAGGTTGAATATATACTGCATGTCCCTTCATGTTTGCTCAAACATGATGTCACTGATATAAAACGGTTTGTTTTATAGAGGCTCCACCCAATGTGGACTCACCACTCCCAGCATGACATAGATGCTATTGTTTAGGGGTCACGCCTGGCAGTGCTTACTCCTGACTGTTCATTCCTGGTGGGGCTCTGTGAACTATAAATGGTGCTGGACTTTGAACCTAGATCTGGGCATGTGCAAAGCAAGTGTCCGATTCACTGTAGTTACTCTGACCCCCATAAATGGGTTTTTTAATTAGATTTTATATTAGGGTGCCCAGAGAAATGGATACACACATTGATTATTAGGATCTCACCAGAGTTCACCTCTGATGGGGTTGACCAAGACTAGAGACTCTGTGGTGCTGAAGATGGATCCTGGAGCCCTGTGTGCCAGCTTGCACTCCTGTCCTGTGGGGTATCTTCCTGGCCTCACAGTGATTTATTTTAAGGGACTAACTCACACAATAATGGGGTAAGCTAACCTGGAATCTGAAGAGTAGCCAAAAGGCTACACATTCTGAGAAGAGTTTGAAATCTCCAAGCTGGAAACTGGAGCAGGACTTTTTCTTTTTGTATTCTTTTGTTTGTGTGTGTGTTTGGGGGCCACACGCAATGGCACTCAGGGTTACACCTTGCTCTGCACTCAGATATCGCTTTTGGGGCCAGAGTGATAGCACAGCAGAAGGGTTTTTGCCTTGAACGCTGCCAACCCCAGATGGACCCAGGTTCAATTCCCAGCATTCTACGCATATGGTCCCCAAACCTACCGTAAGGAGCGATTTCTGAATTCAGAGCCAGGAATTATCCTTGAGTGCTGCTGAATGTGGCCAAAAAACAGCAACAATAACAACAAAAAATCGCTCCTGGCAGGCTCAGGGGACCATAGGGCCCAGAGATAGTAGAGCAGGTAAGACTCCTGACATGGTCAGCCCAGGTTCAATCCCATACAGTTCCCAGCGTTCATGAGGAGTAATTTCTATGTGCAAAGCTAAGAGTAACCCTAGTACCCTAGGAGTAACCAAATACTGCTTGGTGTGCCCCAAGAAACAAGACCAAACAAAAACAACACCAAGTCTTCACAGAAGCACTTCAATTTATGTTGGACATAGCATCAACACATAAAATTAATTTAACAGGTTTGATGTGTCTCAGGGTCATTGGGTCACATCTAGTGATGGTCAGGGCTATTCCTAGCTCTGTGTTAAGGGATCATTTCTAGCGGTGCTCAGAGGATCATATGGTGCTGGAGATTGAACCATAATTGACATGGTGCACTTTAATCTCTACTACCACCTGTCTGGCCCTAATTTTTCTTTTCTTTTCTTTTTTTTTTTTTTTGTATTTGGGTCACACCTGGCAGTGCTCAGGGGGTTACTCCTGGCTCTATGCTCAGAAATCACTCCTGGCACGCACAGGGGACCATATGGGATGCCAGGATTTGATCCACCGACCTTCTGCATGAAAGGCAAACGCCTTACCTCCATGCTGTGTCTCCGCCCCTCTCCCTAATTTTTCTTAATTGAAAAGAAAAGGAGGGGCCGGCGAGGTGGCGCTAGAGGTAAGGTGTCTGCCTTGCAAGCGCTAGCCAAGGAAGGATCATGGTTCGATCCCCCGGCGTCCCATATGGTCCCCCCAAGCCAGGGGCAATTTCTGAGCTCTTAGCAACAGGAGCAAATGGGTGTGGCCCCAAAAACCAAGAAAAAGAAAAAGGAAAGGATGTATGTGTATGTTTTTGAAAAGACAAAGGTGTGGGGGGGGGTGCGTGCGTGCATGTGTCCACAGATGTAGTTTAGACTGTCCATTCAAAGTTAGACCAAGATCTCTTCTACATGGAAAAGAAAGTCTGGAGTTTTACCAGCCACCATGTAAGTATAACTTTGACCAGAAGAGGGCACTGTCGCCTATTTGGGTGACTGCTCAGCTCAGCAATCTAGAATGGAAGCAACTGACACTCCGTGATTATATTTTATACGGCCCCTAGTTAATTTAATTACGCTGTTAAGAGAATAAAAGTTAAATATGTTTCTCACTTATTTAAAAGGGCATCTGTGTTCTTTCTTTTGACTGGTGCATCATACCTGGTGCCATCAGGCAAAGTCACATCAGACAGTTTTTTCAGAACGTGGTAAAGCAGGCTGGAGCTGAAGGTGACTGAAAGAGATGTGGGATGACCTACAGGGGGAGCTCCAGGCAGCTGGAAATTTTTTGGTGAGACTCATGGTTGTTCATGGTGTTTGGGTTTGAAATCTCTTGACAGTACAACTCTGTCTAGTAAAACAGTTGATCTAATCTCTGCCTCCTTAATTAGAAATGTAAATTTACGTAAGTATAGTTATTCCTTAGATCATATGAATCATTAAAAATTCCCCTCCTCTGCTTTCATCTTAATGACAGCTTACGTTTTGCAAAGTTTGAACTTACAGAGGGCCTTCCCATCAGAAATAGCAAGTAACCTAGAAGGCATTCATTATTTCTAATTTAGAGTTAAGGAAGCACTGAGGGTAAGAGCTTTGCTTTAACTCTTTAAGCCTAGAAGAGAACACCAGACCTGGGACCTGATCATATCAAAAATGCATGTGTAAGGTCTGGAACAATATCACAGTAGGTAGGGTGCTTACCTTGCATTCAGCTAACCTGAGTTTGGTCCCCGGCATCATATATGGTCCCCTAAGCATGACTCGGAGTGATTCCTGAGCTCAGAGCCAGGAATAATTCCTGAGCACTCCCAAATTTGGTCCCAAAACAAACAAAATAAATGCATTCTGGGGCCTGAGTGATAGCACAGCAGGTAGGGCATTTGCCTTGTACACACCAACCCTGGCATCTCGTTTGGTCCCCCAGCCTCCCAGAAGGGATTTCTCATCACAGAGTTGTGGAGTAACTCCTGAGCAAAACAAACCAAAGAACCGAAATCACTCCTGGCAGGGTCAGGGGACCATATATGCCAAGGATCGAAAATGAGTCAACAGTGTGCAAGGCAAACACTCTACCTGCTGTGCTATCGCTCAGTCCCCCCAGCCCTAGGAGTGATTTCTGAACTCAGAGCCAGGGGTAAGTGCAGCTGGGTGTGGCCCCAAAATAAAGCAAAACAAAACATAAAAACATGCTTCTCTTCTGTGAATTGCTGTTTCCAATCCCCATTAAAGTGGAATGTATTCAAACCAACTCACCTAGAATTTTCAGCTGGAAGATCATAAGCAGTAGAAATGCATGCATGGGTTGTAGAAGAGGCTCAAAGGGCTGAAGCACTGGACCTGAGTTTGATACTTAACACCACATGGTCCTCTGAAGACCAACAAGAGTGACTCCCATGCTAACACTGAGTTGGCAGTAGCCACTGAAGCAGGTGGAGAGCCTTCAAAAAAATAATCTTGATTTGTCTACTAAATGACTTTTCTTTTTTTTTTTTGTTTTTTTTTTTTGTTGTTTGTTTTTTGTTTTTTTTTTTGTTTTGGTTTTTGGGCCACACCCGTTTGACGCTCAGGGGTTACTCCTGGCTATGTGCTCAGAAATCGCCCCTGGCTTGGGGGGACCATATGGGACGCCGGGGGATCGAACCGCGGTCCTTCCTTGGCTAGCGCTTGCAAGGCAGACACCTTACCTCCAGCGCCACCTACCCGGCCCCATACTAAATGACTTTTCATGAACATACTTGAGTACGACCCAAATGTTGTTGGTTCCTAATTAAAGCAGGCTCACAAAGTCCTCTAAGACGACCCTTCAACCCATGAAAAACTTCCTAAAAGTTGAGAGTCATGTTATATGCTGGTATACGGCATGCTGAAACTTGTTCCAGCTTCAAGGATGAGTGATCTGCACCCCTCTTACTTTTAAGAAGTAACTTACTTTTAAGACTTTTAGGAAGTTTTTCATGGGTTGAAGGGTTGTCTTATACGCCGGCAAATACGGTATTTAAAAAAGCAGATCCACATCTCTTGCATCCATGAAAATGAGAGTCCATGTGAGGAGGCATGCTATAAAAGAATTTCATCACTACTACCAACTTTGCAAATATTGTAGGTTCTTTTTGTGTATACAGAAGTAATATTGGGGCCAGAAAGATAGTACAGTGGGTAGGATATCTGTCTTGCACTCTGCTGGCCCAGGTTCAAATCTCCAGCATCCCATATGGTCCCCTGAGCACCAACAGTTATGCTTCCTAAGTGCAGAGCCAAGAGTACCCTTGAACATCACTATCTGTAGCCCAAACCACCCCACCCCAAAAAGCAGAAAGTAATGTTAGGTGGCAGAGATATATATAGTACAGGAGATAGAGAGCTTGCCTTGCACACAGCCAACCTAGGTTCCATTCCTCATACCACATATGGTCCCATAAACCCTACCAGGAGTGATTCCTCGGTGGAGCCAAGAGTAAACCCTGAGCACTGCCAAAAACAAAACAGAAAGTAATGTAAGAAATTGCTAAACTGGATAAGCAAACACAGCAAACATCTCATCTAAATGATGTCTACACTTTTGGAGCTGAAGAGTACAATAGGTAAGGCTCTGCCTTGCACACAGCAGATCAGGGTTTGATCCATGCCAGGAGTGATCCCTGAGCACAAAATTAAGAGTAAGCCCAGGGCATTGACCAGTGTGGCAAAAAATAAAATAAAATCCTAAACTAACTGCCCACTCTTTTTTTTTTTTTTTGGTGGAGGTCATACTGGCAGTGCTCAGAGAAACTCATGGTGTCAGGGATGGAACCCAGAGCCCTCATATGGAAAGCATATACTCCAGCCTTCTGATTCATCTCCCCAACCTTTTTATTTTTAACAGACATTAGCGCTATTTTTCAGAATAAATGAAAAATTAACTCATATACTCCAAGGCTACAAAGGGCATCGCTAGGCAAAAATTTGAGGGCAGGAAATTGAAGCTACTCAAAAACCCTGGAAAAGACCTTGAGGGCAATCATAAGGAGAAGATTCCCCACATCCCAGAGTACAGTCTGTTTCTCATTAGCCTTCTCTCTCTGCAGGCCCAGTGTGAGACTTGCTTACAAGTCTCAAAGGACAAAGCCCAACAAAATCTTAGATCAGGATTGGCTAACTCCAAGCCTGGGCCAAGGACATTTGGTACAGAGCTAAATATACACAGCATGCACGCACGCACGCACGCACACACACACACACACACACACACACACACACACACACACACACACAAAACACTCATACACTCACACGTGCCTTCACCACTCCCTTGCTCCCTCTACTGCTCCATGATGCTCCTACCACATCTCCAGGCTTCAGAAACTTGTATCACAGGTTTGCCTGTTTCAATCACACAGGAGAAACCAGTTGTTTTGTTTGGGTAGGGGCAATACCTGAAGTTGTTCAAGGGCTATACCCCTAACAGTGCTTGGGGACAATTCGCATTCAGTAGTACTCATGGGACCATGTGGAGCCACGCTTCTGGAATGCAAAACATGTGCATTCACCTCAAGCCCATACAAACCTCTTTGGTGGACATCAGTTCTCACAATTGCATTTGGATAAGCAACACCTTACTTCCCTTCGTGATAGAGGGACACAAGTCCCATGAGTTTATGTTTCTGTGTTTTCACCTTGCCATGGTACTGAGGTTGTCAGAACTCTGCTTTCTTGGGCCCGGAGAGATAGCACAGCGGCGTTTGCCTTGCAAGCAGCCGATCCAGGACCAAAGGTGGTTGGTTCGAATCCCGGTGTCCCATATGGTCCCCCGTGCCTGCCAGGAGCTATTTCTGAGCAGACAGCCAGGAATAACCCCTGAGCACTGCCAGGTGTGGCCCAAAAACCAAAAAAAAAAAAAAAAAAAAAAAAAGAACTCTGCTTTCTTGAGACCAGAGCCATAGCACAGTGGTAAGGCATTTGCCATGCATGCGGCTGACCCAGGATGGACTTGGGTTTGATCCCCATTGTCCCATATGGTCCCCTAAGCCAGGAGCAATTTCTGAGCATATAGCTAGGAGTAACCCCTGGCGTCACTGGGTGTGCCCTTCCTCCAAAAAAAAAGAAAAAAGAACTCTGCTCTCAGCCGATCAAGTTTTTTGCTCTCAAAAGGACAGGTACAGAGGCCAGGATGGAACCAGGCATGTCCTCCCAGTGTCCGAAGGAGGCAGCAGTCAGAGCCAGCCCTGGAGATTTCCTGATGACACCTACATCAGGGAGAGGGGACACAAAGGCACATGCATGAGTTGCTCCTGCAGCAGGATTCTGTAAGGACTCTGTAATTCATTCATTTATTCATCCTGTGTTGTTGCTGGCATTGGTGTTAAGTCCAGGAATTGCTCAGCACTGTGGTGCTATGTTTGCAACTACAGTAGCTATGGGAGGTTGCCCTGGGAGACATCAGGCAGTGCTGGGGTCAATCTTACGACTGCACTGAGTCAGGGGTGTGACATATCACTGAGTCATATCCCAAGCCTGCAACACTGTTGTCGTTGGTTATAGTTTCCCCTCCCCCCCTTTTTTGGAGGGGTCACCTATCAGTGCACAGGGCTTACTTTGCGTTCTGCACTCAGGGATCACTCCTGGTGGTTTTCTGCGGACTATTTCTGATGCTGAGGATCAAACCCAGGTTGGCTGCATGCAAGGCTAGAGCTTTATCCACTGTACTATCTTTTGCAGCCCAATATTTGTTTTGTTCAGGGGCCATGCCTGGTGGTGCTCAGAGGATACTTCTAACACAGTGCTCAGCAGTCACTCCTGGTGGTCATATTGGTCATATTAAACCCAGGGCTCACACATGCAAAACATGTGCTAATCTTCTGAGTTATCTCACCAGCCTCATTTGCTTTATTTTTTTATAAGGAGGAAAGATTGAATGCCCTTATTTAATGCCCATATCTAGTGGTATGGGCATTAGGGGTTTCTTAGTTCACATCTGGCTTTGTACTTGGGAACCACTTCAGCAATGCTCAGAAGATCATAGGGCACCAGGCATCAAACCAAGGTAGGTTGCAGGCAGGGGAAGTACTTTAAGCACTGAACTAATTTTGTTATATTTTTTATTTAGTTTTTTTTTTGGGGGGGGGCACACCCAGTGGCACTCTAGGTTACTCTTGGAGGCTCAGGGGACCATACTAATGCCAAGAATGAAACCCTGGTCAGCTGTGTACAAGACAAATGCCCTACCTGCTGTGCTATTAGTTTGGTCCCATCCAAAATATTGTTTTTTAAATAAATACAGAATTTAACATCAGGACCCAATAAAAGATGTTCTAAATTATATAATTTTTATTATATCTATAGATGATCAAACAGCTTTGAAAAGGAGCCAGGTCACTGAACATGGAAAGTCTCCTATTCTGTGATGTTAAATAATAAAGACAAGTTGGAGAAAACTATAGATAGCAAAATTCCATTTAAATATTTTTTTTTTGGTTTTTGGGTCACACCCGGCAGTGCTCAGGGGTTATTCCTGGCTCCAGGCTCAGAAATTGCTCCTGGCAGGCACAGGGGACCATATGGGGCGCCAGGATTCGAACCGATGACCTCCTGCATGAAAGGCAAACGCCTTACCTCCATGCTATCTCTCCGGCCCCTATTTAAATATTTTTTAAGGGCTGGAGAGATAGCATGGAGGTAGGGCGTTTGCCTTGCATGCAGAAGGTTCGAATCCCGGCATCTCATATGGTCCCCCCGTGCCTGCCAGGAGCGATTTCTGAGTGTAGAGCCAGGAGTAACCCCTGAGCGCTGCTGGGTGTGACCCAAAAACCAAAAATAAAAAATTTTAAATCCTTTATGAATGTACACACCCAAATATATTTGCACTATTGGTCAATGAGCAAAGATCAAGAAGGATATACACTAAACTAAAATGTAATAAATATAACAATATTAACTACAATAGAATAGAAGGTAATGGAAGCAATAGCGGTAAGGAGCAGCTTTCAGGTTTTGCTGTTGTTTTCATATTATTTGTTTATTACATAATAGAGATTTTCTCTTTGTCTGTGTGTGTGTGTGTGTGTGTGTGTGTGTGTGTGTGTGTGTGTGTTTGGGTCACACCCAGCAGAACTCAGGGGTTACTCCTGACTCTGTCTCAGAAATCACTCCTGACAGGGCTGGAGAGATAGTATGGAGGTAAGGTGTTTGCCTTTCATGCAGAAGGACTGTGGTTCAAATCCCTGCATCCCATATGGTCTTCTGAGCCTTCCAGGAGCAATTTTTTTTTTTTTTTTTTTTGGTTTTTGGGCCACACCCGGTGACGCTCAGGGGTTACTCCTGGCTATGCGCTCAGAAGTCGTTCCTGGCTTGGGGGACCATATGGGATGCCGGGGGATCGAACCGCGGTCCGTCTCCTAGGCTAGCGCAGGTAAGGCAGGCACCTTACCTCGAGCGCCACCGCCCGGCCCCCTCCAGGAGCAATTTTTGAGCATAGATCCAGGAGAAATCACTCCTGACAGGCTCAGGGGACCATATGGGATGCCAGGATTTGAACCACCAACCTTCTGCATGCAAGGCAAATGCTTTACCTCCATGCTATCTCTCCAGCCCCCTCTTTTTTATTTTCATTTTGCTTTTGCTTGTTTCATTATGGGGCCACACACAGCTGAGCTCAAGGAATATTTCTGGCTCTGAGCTTGGGGTTTAGGGGACCATATGGGATGCTGAGGATTTGACTTAGATTGGCCATGTACAAGTTAAAGTGCTCTACCTTCTATATTATCTGGCCTTTCTTTGTAATCTAAAAAAGCAGGGAGGTAGTTCCAGTGGCAGATCACATCTCTGTCATTTGTCACACTCTAATTCAACCCTGGCATTGCAAGGCCTGCTGAACACTGCCAGGTGTGGCTCTCTCTGGTGTTTCCCATGCCATCCTGCTGATCCATAAAACCCACATGGTCAGAGCACTGCCATGAGTGGCCCCTTCCCTACTGTTGGTATTGCCTCAATAAAATAAATTAATAAATAAAGGCAAAATGGGCCTGCATGATAGTACAGTGGGTAAGGTATTTGCCTTGCATGTAGCCAATCCTGGTTTGATCCCTGGCATCCCAAATGAGCCTTGCCAGAGGTAATTCCTGAGTGCAGAGCCAAAAGCAACCCCTGAACTTCGCTGAGTGCCTCTCCCCCAAAACACTAACAAAAATTAAAAAAAAATTGTACGGGGCTGGAGAGATAGCATGGAGGTAGGGTGTTTGCCTTGCATGCAGGATGCTGGTTCAAATCCTGGCATCCCATCTGGTCCCCCGAGCCTGCCAGGAGCGATATCTGAGCCTAGAGCCAGGAGTAACCCCTGAGCGCTGCCGGATGTGACCCAAAAACAAAAAAAAAATTTTTTTTTACAAACGTGTGTGTGTGTGTGTGTGTGTGTGTGTTTATTGTATAGGTTATGGAGATGGAATAGGAAGAAGATGCATGTGTAGGGGGTGGTAGGCACAGTCTGAGACTTCTAGGAGTCAGGACTGAGGGTGGAAGTAGATGCTTGGGAGTTGGGTAAGGGCTCCAAGCTGCAGATTGCATGTGACACAAGATTGCACCTATTCTGTTCCTCTTCCTGAGCTCCAGGTCACCTGATGCAAATGGAGGTGGAGAGCCTCTCTCGCAGGGAGCATGGTTGTGGTCAGTTCTGGGCATCAGGAAGAAATTTCTTTGCTGGGTGCTTGCTGGGAGAACTCAGTATCTCTCAGATGTGAGAAAAGAGGCAAACAGCATATTGCCAGCTTTCAGTAGAGTCATTCTCCACTTGGGCCACATCTCAGAATTGCCTATATAGCCATATAACCCCTAACATAGACACATGTTTAATTATAGAATCCTTGTTTTGCTATGTTAATAAAAGGAAGTACTGGGTGTGAGAGAAATTTTCATTCCTTCTGAAATGAGTTATAAATTAATTAAGTCTTTAGAGAAGCAATCCTTAGCATCCCATATGGTCCTCTGAGCCCACTAGGAGTGACTCCTGAGTTCAGGTCTAGGAGTAACCCCTGAACACCACTGTATGTGACCCCCTAAAACAAGACAAAAAGTCTCATGTTTAGGCCCCACCTCTTCAAGTTTCTAATTGAACTAGAAGACTAAATGAGAGATGATGCAAATGCAGCATTATTGGATTTTAAAATAAACTAAAAACATTATTTAGAGGCTAGAGAAATAGTACAGTAGATAGGGCACTTGCCTAGTACACAGTCAACTCAGGTTTGATCCCTGGTGCCCCATATGGTCTCCCAGGCCCACCAAGTGGGATTTCTGAGTGCAGAGCCAGCAGTAACCCTTGAGCAACAACAGGTGTGGTTCAAAATGACCCCCAAATTTTAATTTTAAAATATTTTGGGGGGGAGCCACACCTGGTGATGCTCAGAATTTACTCCTGTGCTCAGGAATCACTCCCGGTAGACTCAGGGGATGCTAGGGAATGCTACGTACAAGGCAAGCGCCCTACCCATTGTGCTATTGCTCCAGCCTCATTTATTCTTTAATTTAAGCTTAATATATATTCAACCAGAGCCTACTGGGTAATGCAGTAGAAATATTTTTTACTTTTCTTTCTTCAGCTCTGAGGGCTGAACCCAGGGCTTCACACATGCAAGACAAGAGCTCTGCCATTGAGCCACAGCTATGGCTGAGAACTATAGAAAAACTGGGATGCAAGAAACAAAAACAAGAACTTCAAGGGCCACAGAGATGGCACAAAGGACTGAGCACATGCTTTGCTTCCAGGAGGCTTTGGTTTAATCCCTGGCACTGCATCAGTTCCTAAGCACGACTATACGCAAACTGCAAGCACCAAGTCAGAGTAACCCCTAGGCACTACCGGATGTGGCCCAGATAAGCAAAGGCTTCATCAGGATAGGACCTGTGATATAGCTTCGTGGCAGAGCACATGCTCTGCAGCACTAAACTATCATTGGAGTGACAGAGTAGACACCACTGTGGGCCCAGGGCTGGGTGGGTCAGAGTTAGAAGTGACAGACAGCCTGGCAATGGGGAGCCTGAATGCCTGACCCATGCTTGGAACTCCCAGTGCCATAGAGAGTGTGTTCCCTGGATCACAGCAAAAGTGTGTGACTTACTGCCATAACAACAACAACAACACACACACAAAAGGGAAGGGATTTAAGGAAAACACCTTAGTTCAGTGTGAAATTTTTGCTATTGTTGTTGTTGTTGTTGTTTTTATTGGCCACACCTGGCAGTGCTCAGGGGTTACTTCTGACTCTGCACTCAGAAATCACTCCTGACAGCCTCGGGGGATCGTATGGGATGCCGGGGATCAAATCCAGCTCAATCTGGGTCAGTTGTGTGCAAGGCAAATGCTTTACCCTCTGTGCTATTGCTCTGGCCTTCAGTGTGGAATTTCTATTGACACCTCCCACCAGCTGAGCAGAGGAGAAAGAGAGAAAATTCACAGTATGGTTGCCTCCCTAAGGAACTTTGAGTGAGCTTGGGGAAACCTCTAGCTCCAAGCTCACAAAAGAACAGACAGAGAAGAAAGTGCTTCTTAGCTGTTAATGTGATTGAGTCAACACAAAGAGGGGAGTTAAGAACCCTCATGTCAATGAACAGCACTGAAGCTGTGGCCTCTAGACTCTGAGGCCTCTCCAGACTTTCTCCAGCACCCTAAAAATGATTTTATAAAAAAGCTTCACAGGGGCTGGAGTGAAAGCACAGCAGTAGGGTGTTTGCCTTGTATGCGGCCAACCAGGGACAGACCCAGGTTCGATCCCTGGCATCCCAAATGGGCCCTGGAGCCTGCCAGGAGCAATTTTTGAGTGCAGAGCCTGGAGTTATCCCTGAGCACCACTGGGTGTGCCCCCCCCCCCAAATAAAAGCTTCACAGAGTGTTCTGGGCCCCACCTTCTCTGCCTGGCCCCTCAGTCTGCACTCTCACCATGTCTGTGGGCGTGATTTCACATTTCCTAAAATCACACAAGACCCACAGCTGCAGTCGCTCACGAGGCTGCCTATGGAAAAAAGCCTTACCCCTGCAGACTCCACTGTCACGAGGAGGATGGTGACAGTCACCCCACTAGAGCTAGAATACAAGGAATGGGGGGGCAGGCTAGACTCATACCCCGGGCATCAAGCGGTATCAGACAGGAGATATTGCCAAGTCCTTTTCTGAAAGGATCATTGGTAAATTAGGCTGTCCTTTGGGATTCAATCAAAAACCCAGAGCTGGGACCTGGGTAGGATGTTTGACTTGCATGTGGTAGAACCAGATTTGATCCCCAGCATCCCATATGTCCCCAGAATCTGTCAGAAGTAATTTCTGAACACAGACCCAGGAATAACCCTTGAACCCCACTGGATGTGGCCTTAAAAAGCAAAAAATAAGCAAAAGCCTAAAGCTGATAACAAAGATATTGGTGGCAAAAAGGGTGCACTAGTGAAGGGTAGTGTACACTCTATGACTGAAACTCAACAATGAATAATTTTGTGAGGTTCTTTTTGTTTTTGTTTTTGTTTTGTTTTTGTTTTGTTTTGGAGTCACACCCGGCAGCGCTCAGGGGTTACTCCTGGCTCTACGCTCAGAAATCACTCCTGACAGGCTTGGGGGACCATATGGGATGCTGGGATTCGAATCACTGTCCTTCTGCATGCAAGGCAAATGCCTTACCTCCACGCTATCTCTCTGGCCCCAACAATTTTGTTTTGTTTATTTTTGGGCCACACCATTTGACGCTCAGAGGTTACTTTTGGCTATGCATTCAGAAATTGCCCCTGGCTTGGGGGAAACCTATGGGACTCCAGGGGATCTAACCACCTTTCCTCCTGTCCTAGGCTAGCGCTTGCAAGGCAGATGCCTTACCTCTAGCGCCACCTCTCCGGCCCCAACAATGAACAATTTTGTGACCACAATACTTAAATAAAGCAATTTTTATTTTTGGTTTTTGGGTCACACCGGCAGAGCTCAGGGGTTACTTTTGTCTGTATGCTCATAACTCGCTCCTAGCATGCTCAAGGGACAATATGGGATGCCAGGATTCAAACCACTGTCCTTCTGCATGCAAGGCAAATGCCCTACCCCCATGCTATCTCTCTGGCCCCTAAAGCAACTAATTTTAATTTTTATAAAAAGTCTAGAGCTGGGGCCGGGCGGTGGCGCTGGAGGTAAGGTGCCTGCCTTGCCTGCGCTAGCCTAGGACGGACCGCGGTTCGATCCCCCGGCGTCCCATATGGTCCCCCAAGAAGCCAGGAGCAACTTCTGAGTGCATAGCCAGGAGTAACCCCTGAGCGTCACAGGGTGTGGCCCAAAAACCAAAAAAAAAAAAAAAAAAAAAAGTCTAGAGCTGGAGAAATAGTACAGAAAAGGCAGTTGCCTTACATACAGCTGGCCCAAGTTCTATCTCTGGCACTCCATACATTTGAGCACCACTCGAAGTGATCCCTGAGTACTGAGCCAGGAATAAGTTCTAAGCACAGCCAGAGGTGACCCAAAATCAAACCAATGGAAATAAAACTAAATAAAAACTCAGGAAGAGATCCCAGTGGCCAAAGTGTCTGCCTTACAAATGAAAGGCTACAAATATTGGGGTACTGCCCTTATAGGCTCTGAGTGTGGTCCTAGCAGGTCTGCTCTCTGGAAAGTCCCCACCTCCCCATACAACAACAAAGTATATGATCTCCAGATCCTAATAGTTAGGTGTGGTAGCACAGTGATCACAGACAGACCATTCCTGCAGCCTGGATGAGCATGTGTGGGCACCCCAGCTCTTCCCTAGCACATATGAATGCCCACCCCAGCACCTCCTGGCAAGCACTGCAACCAGAATATGAGCAAACACATTCCTAAAGCGTGTTATACACACCCCTCAATGATACCATAAGAGATCATGTGTCTGACTCTCCCATGAGTGCAACCCCAGTAACAACAAAGGGAAGTGAAAGGGAAAAAATCGCAGAGAGAATGAGGAATGCTGACCTGCCAGGAATGCAATCCATGTCCAATACATGCACACTAGGGCCAGAATCACACACAGGATCAGAAGAATCAGAGACAGAACTGAAAGCCAAATTAGAAAAATCCACTTAAGGGGGCTGGAGAGATAGCATAGAGGTAAGGCATTTGCCTTGCATGCAGAAGGACAGTGGTTCAAATCCTGGCATCCCATATTGTTCCCTGAGCCTGCCAGGAGCGATTTCTGAGAGTAGAGCCAGGAGTAACCCCTGAGCGCTGCCAGGTATAGCCCAAAAACAAAACAAAAAGAAAAAGAAAAGAAAAGAAAAACCCACTTAAAAAGAAAGAAAAAACAGGCCAACTCAGTCTAGGGAAGCACACAGTGAGGTGCAAAAAGAAGATGGAAATTTGGGGCCAGAGAGATAGTATGGAGGTAAGGTGTTTGCCTTTCATGCAGAAGGATGGTGGTTCGAATCCTGGCTTCCCTAAATGTCCCCCATGCCTGCCAGGGGCGATTTCTGAGCATAGAGCCAGGAGTAACCGCTGAGCACTGCCAGGTGTGACCCAAAAACTAAAAAACTAAAAAAAAAAAAAAAAAAAAAAAAAAAGGCAAAAAAAAAAAGATGGCAATTTGAAGGAAAAAGGGGGGTGGGGGGAGCTGGTGGATGTCCACAATCTAGGCAAATACTCTGCTCTTGAGAAGGATTAGGAGGAAACTAAATACTCTGCTCTTGAGAAGGATTAGGAGGAAACTCTGAGAAGAAATGGAAATGAATGTCCTGGGTATGAAAAAAAAAAATATGTGTCTCATGGTGGATCCATTTGTCCAAGGTTGTTCAATTGTATTCTTAGGATTTGGGCTTTTCAATGTTTTTAAATTTTACATAGGACTGGGGCAGCTGGTTGGGTGCTTGCCTTGCACATGGCTGGCCAGGGTTCAATTCCTGGCATTCAATATGGTTCTCCAAGCACCTCTAGGATGACCCCTGAGCACAGAACCAGGAATAACCCTGAGCATATTCTGGTATGGCACAAAAAAAATTACCTAAAAATTGTAAACCTGATCAGAGGGATAATGCAGGGGTTAAGGGTTAAGTGACGCAGGTTCAATACCTGGTTCCCAGCATCAGGTCTCCAGATAAAGCCCTGCTAGCCCAAAGCACCACCAGTGGGTCTGGGCAATCCATGACACTAGAATCTAAGCAGCATCACATCTATGGGCCCTCACACTGACTTGCACCCAATTGGCAAAGATTGCCAAAATGGCCCCCAAACCTCCTGAGTGCTAGTTGAGAGACCCATCCCCTATTGTAGACATAATAGATTCTACTTAGATTTCCTTCCAGTGGTGCTATCAAGAGCAATTCTAATGCTACAAACTTTTTTTTTTAAGGTTTTTTGGCCATACAGAGCTCAGGTGCTCCTGGCTCTGTATTCAGTAATCACTGCAGGCAAGCTCAGGGGACCATGTAGGATACCAGGAATTGAACCTGGGACAGCTCATGCAAGACAAAGACCCTACCCTCTGTTCTATCTCTTGGCCCCATACAATTTATATATTCTTGAGTTTGAGAGTTCTCATTGTTGAAGAAGGAATATAGAAATGCAGAATGAGTATTTGATGTATTTTAACTGCAACATTTAATATAGCTGTGGTTTTTGTCTAATTTGTATAGATACATATGTCACTTATTTCTGCAATTCTTTTTTTGTTTGTTTGTTTGTTTTTGGGTCACACTCCGAAGTGTTCAGGGGTTACTCCTGGCTCTATGCTCAGAAATTCCTCCTGGCAGGCTCAGGGGACCATATGGGATGCCGGGATTCAAACCACCGTCCTTCTGCATGTAAGGCAAATGCTATCTCCATGCTATCTCTCCGGCCCCAATTTTTGCATTTCTAAAATATATATATTTATCTGTTTCTCTATGTACATGTATAATATTATCTAAATCTGTCTGATAGAGGACTGGATGAGATCTCATACTACTAAGAATGAGTATATTTAGATTCCAGCTCTTGGTTTGTTGGTATCATTTCCCACCAACAGGATCAGGACTTCTTGAGAACTGGTTTATTTCTAAAACTGGGGAAGAGAAAGTAAAAGGTCCTGGGGGAGGGGAATATTTCTGGCTTTTAGGCTATACCCATAGTGCTCTGGGGTTACTCACCATTCTAGTAGTGCTGGGGGACCATGTGGTCCAGATTGAACTGGAGTCAGCCACATGCAAGGGAAGCATCTTACCTATTGTACTATCGCTCCAGCCCAGAACATCTTTGTGCCAGAAGTAAGGACATATTCCAAGAATAATGAAAATATTCTGAAAAGACTTAATTTAAGGATTCCTATGATAATATTTTATAATCAAAATAAGTCACAATTGCAATGAATTATATAACCTTTAAATAAAATTAGAATCTGTATTATATCAATAGCAAATAAAGGTGAGGGTGAATCTGCTTAGTTAAATGTCAAATAAATACAAAAATAATGGGAGGTGTAGAAAGCCATAGTAGATACTAAAGCTGGTAGGTGATTTTGGTAAAGAAAAATAGGATATTCAATATTACAGAATATGCCTACATTATAGCTCTTTAATTGTTTAGTAGAAAGCAATAATTTCACAATGGTAGATTAATAATCAAATCTAACATCATTTTATTGCTCTAAACAAATATTCACTATCAAGTGATTAGAATATTTGGAGACATATCATCAATTCTGTGGTAATCCTGCCTAAGATACACAGTTGAACATAATTATGAGGAAATCATGAGATAAACCTTTTTCTAAAAAAGGACATTCTGGGGCCCAGAGAGATAGCACAGCGGTGTTTGCCTTGCAAGCAGCTGATCCAGGACCAAAGGTGGTTGGTTCGAACCCCAGTGTCCCATATGGTCCCCCGTGCCTGCCAGGAGATATTTCTGAGCAGACAGCCAGGAGTAATCCCTGAGCATCGCTGGGTGTGGCCCAAAAACAAACAAACAAAAAAAAGGACATTCTGCAAAATACAGTTAGCTTGTAGGTTTGTTCTTGTTTATGTTTGGTTTTTGGGTCTCACCTGGTGGCACTCCTGGTTCTGTGCTCAGAAATCACTACAGGCAGGCAGGCACAGGGGACCATATGGGATGCCAGGTTTCGAACCACCATCCCTCCTAGATCAGCTGCGTGCAAGGCAAACACCCACCACTGTGCCATCTCTGAGGCCCAGCTTGTAAGTTTTTAAAAGTCAAAGTTGAGAAACATGAAGAAATATGAGGAGAAAAATAAGCTTCAGAATAAAAGAAAATAAATATACTTATCAATTAAATGCCAGCTATGATCTTAGATTTGGACTCAGAAGAAGGATAAAAGAATTCTGAAGGCAGTTGATAAAACAGTAATACAGCATTCATGCTTATTTCCCGACTATTATAACTCTCCTGCAGTTATGTAAGAGAAATGTACCCGAGTAATGAGGGCTCCAGGCACTACAGCTCCAACCTATTCTTACATGGCAGATACTGAGAAAGAGAATAAGCAAACAAATGGATCAAAGGATTGAAGGTTGTAGAACTTCCTTGTACTGTTCTTCAGTTTTCACCCCTGTTTTAAATACATCAGGATTAAAATATTCTCTGCACAGTGCAATAAAACAAACAAACTGATGGGTGTGGTCAGAGCTAGCTTCTAGGAGGCGAGAGCTTCCTCTGGAGACTGGAGCCTGGCCCGGTGAGCAGGCCTGCTGGAGAGAGGCTCTGAAGGCCCCGTGGTCCGTGTGGGCTGTGAAACACGTAGCAGGCAAATCCGCTAGGCCACAAACTGGGCCTCAGTTCCTGCCAGTGCCCATCCTGTCCTCAAAGCAGCTTTAACAGCTGTTCTGTGGCAGTTGGTTAATAGATTATCTGCAGCCAGTCACCAAGTACGTCACTAGTAGATGCGAAACTGCTTGTGTGGTGTTGCTTTTCAAAAATCTCAGTCTTGGGTCTTAAAGCAATAAGACAGGGGCATAGGCATTGCTTTGCATGTGGCCAGCGCTGGTTTCATCCCAGGATCCCCAGTGATTCCCTGATCCTCTCCAGGAGTATTCTCTGAGCTCTATCAGGAGTTAAGTAAGCCCTGACCAGAGCCAGGTTTGGCCCCAAAACAAAGAGTGAGAATAAGGCGAAAAGAGGTCAAGAGAGAGTAAATTCAGATTTTCCTGCTAGTATCATACCTTTTTTTTTTTTTTTTTTTTTTTTTTGTTTTTGGGCCACACCCGGCGGTGCTCAGGGGTTACTCCTGGCTGTCTGCTCAGAAATAGCTCCTGGAAGGCACGGGGGACCATATGGGACACCAGGATTCGAACCAACCACCTTTGGTCCTGGATCCGCTGCTTGCATGGCAAACACCGCTGTGCTATCTCTCCGGGCCAGTATCATACCATTTAAGGCAGTTTCTTTCCCAAGGGAAGGAAGGATATATGAAAATGTAGTTCTTCGATGTCTCTTCTCTGGCTATTTCCCAATGTTTATTTCCTGAACCAGCTCTAGATTACTGTGATTTATTCTGCTATCACAGCCCTCACCACCCCCCTCCAGATTCTGAGAAGCTCTGAACCGCTCATTTTTACATTTCCATACTCTTTTATTCCTATTTGCTTAACAGACAGGTTTTTCTCTTCACCCCCCCAAAAATCAAAGAGTTGTTAACAAGTGAGCCAGGCTTGGCCCACACATGCTCACCCTGGTGGGTATCAACTGCCATTTTCTCCAAAAGAGGAAGCCATTCTGTTAGTATGTTTGGAATGGATTCACTTTCTCAGTTATTCCACACCCCAGACACACACCCTAGGCTGTGCTGAAGAAAGCTGCAAGGCAGTGGAATTAACCAGATTTATCCTTCCCTTCCCTCTGCCAGACTGTGTGGAGCGTTTTGTTCCCATCCCGGTGCTGGTGCTGCCTAGGCAGGGCCACGCCCGGATAGCACCTGGCTCACATTAGTGGGTACTGCCTGGGGAAGGCCTGAAAACACAGCTCTGAAGCTCAAGGCTGAGTCATCAGGGCGTGGAGGCTGCTAGTTCACATTCTTGCAACTTAACAAGTACACAGAGTTCGGGCAGAGAAAGACTAAATTGTGGATAAAACATTTGTCAAGGCCAGTTCCCACAGGCATGGCCCCAGCTTTGCTAACATGTGATGTAGGGTCTGCAGAGCCACAGCTCCTGACCATACAGAGAAATAATCAGGTTGCCTAGGGGAAAACCAAGACAGCAAAGGGACAAAAGGCCAGGGGTGGGTGTTGGGTGTTGGGGGGCAGTGGGTGATGTCTCCAGCAGTGAGAAGGCACCCACAGGAACTGGGAACCTGTATTTATGGAAAAGACTAACGGTCTTGGCAGTGTGATTTGAAAGAACCTCTGATTCAGTCTCTTTTCTGGACAGAGCTGGACAGAATTTACAGATTCAAACATTAAGTAGACACTGCTGTTCTTTGGGAACAGATTTGTTCTTAGGGCCAAGTGGGTATAGATCTCTGGATGGAGAAGATGAAAATCCAGTTTCTTAGGAGGATAGGTGTAGAGAAGCACAATAGGTGTGGAACTTGAAGGATCACACAGACCAGAGGCAGGCAGGTCTAACTTGTTTTCCTTGTAACCCAGAGCCTTAGGCAGTAAACTGGAGGAGGGGGGCAGTTGGTCCTGAAAATAAAATCAATGTTCCTTTTTATGCTTCCAAGAGCAGAAATGATGGGAGCCAAAGAAAGCAAGAAAGCAGAGTCTAACATGCCTGTGTGATGCCTGTGCCCCCCCCCCCATAGAGACACACTGTCCCCAACAGCTGCATGCAGTAAGCTAGAAAATCCATGTGTTCACGCTCATGGAAGATTAAGCTCTAGGAGACATGTTCTGCCTTCCTACCTTTGGTTCTTATTTTCCCAGTTCATGTGCTGGACCCTGGGTTGGAGAGACAAACAAGAGAAGACAGGAAATATCCCAGAAAAATTTCTGTTCTATTTCCCTGTGTGACCAGAACCTGGGCTCTCGAGAGCCCCTGAAGCTGTTCCAGTTAGATGCTCCAGTGGCTGCTCTCAGTAGATTTGGGAGAATGGGGGGAAGACCCCACAAAGCTGGATGGAGCCCCGGCACCAGGTAGCAGCTGACAGAGCAGTGCAGCCCTTCATTTTATATATATGTATATATAAAATATATATATATATATATGTGTGTGTGTGTGATTTTGGGACCACACCCAGTGATACTCAGGGGTTACTCCTGGCTGTGCACTCAGAAATCACTCCAGGTTTGGGAGACCATCTGGGGGACCGAACTAAGTGCAGAGCCAGGAGAAATCCGTCAGATTCACCAGGCATGCCCCCCCCCAAAACAAAACAAAACAAAAGATACATAGATCTAGGGTCAGAGAATTAGTACAATGGATTACAATGGATTAGTACACTTGTTATATGCGGCTGACCTGAGTTCAATCCCCAGAACTACATATGATCTGGCCCTGCCAGGAATAAATCTTAAACGCCAATGGGCATGTCCCCCAAACCAAATAAGCAAATAAAAACAACTTCTGCTCTTATAGAGCAAAATTATAATGATCAGGGCTCTTGCCTTGCATCCAGCAGACCCAGGTTAGCCCAGGATTGGAACCCTGTCACCCCATATGATCTTCTGAGCCCACCAATGAGGATCCCTGATTACAGCCATGAGTAAGCCCTAAGCCCTGCCTAATATGACCCCCCCCACAAACAAACAAAGACCTATACTTCTTGGGGCCAAGAAGCCTTAGACAGACTGATCTGGGTTGATCCCTGGATCCACATAGTCTCCTGAATACTGCATGGATCAAGTGAACCCTAAGGTGGATTTGGCTTTAAAAATCTTAAAAAAAGAAAAGACACATACTTTTTTGTTTTGGTTTGGTTTTGGTCCATATCTGATTGTACTCAGGGCTTATTTCTAGATCTGTGCTCAGAGGATATCATATGGGATATATATATATATATTCATAAATATATATATTTATATATATATTTGGTTTTTGGGCCATACCCGGTGATGCTCAGGGGTTACTCCTTGGCTATGGGCTCGGAAATTGCTCCTGGCTTGGGACACTGGGAGATTGAACCGTGGTCAGTCCTAGGCTAGCATGCTTGTGGCAGACGGCTTACTGCTTGCGCCACTGCTCTGGCCCCACAAAATAATTTTTATCTTAGAAATAATTTTTAGGAACCGGAGAGGTGGCTCTACACTTTCTAATAGTGATGTAAGTACATCTTTTAGTTTCAGTGCTTTGGGGATATTTGGGGCAGGATTTATCTCTTTTTGGTGCTTACACACACCTCCTGATAGTGTGGCTGGAAACTGATTATAGTATTAGGAACTACAAACAGTAAGTTGCCAGGGTCTAGCCCAAAGCCTGTGATCATATGCCTCTCTGTTTTAAGCTACCAGTCCTCAGATCCAGGGCAGTTATTCATATATTGGTTTCAGGTATACATTCTTCTTGATTGTGCTTGTTCTTTTCCTATCTAATTTGTTTTTTTTGTTGTTGTTTTTTGTTTTTTATTTTTTTGGGAGCCACAGCAGGTGGTGCTCAGGGCTTACTTCTGACTCTGCTCAAAGATCACTCCTGGCAAGCTCAAAGGACTATGCAGGATGTTGGTAACCAAACCTAGGTTAGTCACTTGCAAGGTGAAAGTTTGGCCCCTCTTTTTCCTATGTAGTTTGAAGCACTTTCTGTATTTGTGGAAGCAGTGGAAACAAAGTAGCTGACACTCCACCATCTTCATCAGGACTGCCTCTCCCTTCCTGTACGCTTGGCTTTAATGTATTTTCCCCTGTTATTTTTTATTATATATAATTTTTATTTTGACCATATTGGCTTACATATCTTTCATAGTAGTATTTTAGGTACATATTAACATTGAATCAGGAGAAGTCTTTATTGTATTTTATTTCTTTAGTCACCCTGTGGTATTCTGAGGTTATTTCCAGCTTAGTGATTGAGGCTGCTTAGGTGATATTCAGGGGACCATAAAATGCAGAAGATATATTTTAGAAGTCTCACACACAGGCAAGTCCTCTATCACTAAGCCACATCCTCTGCCCAAGACTGAGTTTAAGGGCCCGGAGGGATAGCACAGCTATTTTGGTATGGCCCAAAAACCAAATATATATATATATTTGTAAAATATCGTGTGTCTTGCATGATATTGCTAAAGACAGAAGACAATTTTCTTGATAAAA